>NC_058084.1:488291637-488591637 GCF_014858855.1 Bufo gargarizans
ATCAGCAGCCAGCCAGTGTACTTAGTGCAGGGAGAGACGTCAGCAGGCACTAGGGACAGTGGTAGAAAAGACTTTAAAATTTTACTTTGCTGTATGGAAGTTCAGGAAAAGGATAGGGAGGAATAATTTCACAGTATTGAAGCAGAACAGGGTTCAGTAGAGTAGTTTACAGCCTGGGTAATAGGAACAATCCTATTACACCTTGCTACACTGACTGCGGTTCCAAATTGCCATTATACAGTTCTGCAATTCCAACAAACCGTTCCTGTTATTGGGGTGCAAGAGCTTTTTGATACACCCATTAACAGGGTTTATTACAAGGAAATATTTATACGTCTTATTTGCCTTTGTGCGGTGCAGTTATATGTTCTAAAGCATTTTTTGGCTTGTATTAGTGGGGGAAAAAGGGCTTATTAGCCGTTGTGTTGTGAAGTGAGAACATTACAGCCCTTTTTGGCGTGTATTAGTGGCAAAAAAAATGCATATTTGCCGTTCAGCGGTGCAGTTATATGTTCTAAAGCCTTTTGTGGCATATATAAGTGACATCAGACACCCCCAGAAAAGAGTCAGTGGGTTCATCAGACACAACCCTGTGATCAGGACCTGTTCTCAAACTCTCTCTGTCCTTTTCTGTTCCCTCAGCCAGACAAGTATTATATGCTGTGGGCTCAGCTCCACTATACAGCGAGGACGAGCTACTAGAGGACAGTCATCAGCTACTGGCCAGCCAAGATGTGGAGGGGACATCCGCCGCTTCCTCTGGAAGGTGGGCAAGTAGTGATGAGGAGAGTGGCGTGGTAGCTGGTGATGCGAGCGATCAGGCTCCTGACCCAGAGACCATTGAGGAGGACATCAGTGACGTACAGACAGTACGCGATGATGATGATGTAGCTGATCGCACATGGGAGCCGGGTGAATTAGGGGCTACATCATCATCGGGAGAAGAGGGTTGCAACTTGCCCGTGAGGCAGAGGCAGAGTCGGCAAGTCGCTAGTGTGGCCGAGTCAGCAGGGTGGCAGCAGTGGGAGGTCGGGAGCCAAACGTGCCCAGGTAGACCACTCGCTTCGCAGGAGCCTACCTGCCCGGAAACTAGTGGTGCAGGGGTTCACGGAAGCAGCGGCGGTAGCAATCAGTCAGTGTGGAGTGTTGGGGGTTAAATCACCTACTCGGCGGTGTGGCAGTTTTTTTGTTAAGACGCCAGAGGAGGTGAACATGGCCATTTGTAGAATCTGTGGGCAGAAGGTGAAGCGTGGCCAGGCTACCAATGTTGGCACCACGGCCCTGCGTCAACAACATATGCAGCGTCACCATAAAGTGGCCTGGGAGAACCGTAGCTCCTATATGGTGGTCCAGCCTGCCACAGCAACTGCTGCATCACCCAGTAGCACGCACCCGATTTCAGGCAGTCAAGGCTCCATCACCTCAGTCGAAGGGAGCTGTCTGTCCTTCACATCATCTGCTGGTCCTGATGCTCCTCCTCCTACTCCTCGTCAGTAATTTCGTCAGTAATCGATCACCGAAGCGATTGCCAAGAGACAACAGTATGTGTGCACTCATCCATCGGCGCAGAAGTTGAATGTGCTGCTGGCCAAGTTGCTGATGCTGCAGTCCCTCGCTTTCCAAGTTGTGGACTCTGCACCTTTCAGAGAACAGATGGCTTGTGCCAAGCTGAGGTGGAGAGTCCCAAGCCATCATTTCTTTGCCAAAAAGGCAGTACCAGCCCTGCACACATATGTAGAACAGACCACATGTGCAGGGCACGGCGGTGTCACGCTGTTCTGCACCTCGTTTGCCTGGGCGAACGGAGTCACACAGGGGAGCAACTGCTCCGTGTCCTTCATCAAGAAATCGAATCCTTGCTTTTTCCGCGACAACTCAAAATCGGAACCATGGTGACCAACAACGGGAAGAACATGGTGTCGGCGCTACATCAAGGAGGGCTGAGCCATGCACCCTGCATGGCACGCATGTTCAATCTGGTTGTCAAGCAGTTCCTGAAGTCATTCACCCATCTGCAAGACATCCTAAAAATAGCCAGGAAACTTTACATACAGTTCATCCACTCATACACCGCAAAGCACAACCTCCTTGAGCTGCAGCGGCAGAACGGCATCCCCCAACATAGGCTGATATGCAACATTTCCACCCGTTGGAATTCCACCCTGCATATGTTGAACCAACTATACGAACAAAGAAAGGCCATAAACGATTTCTTGATGATCCGAGAGTACAGGAGTACTCTCCTGTGCAACTTCAATGTCAGCCAGTGGCAGCTCATGCGTGACACCTGCTCTTTGCTCAGGTCCTTTGAGGAGGCCACGTTATTTGCCAGTCGCCAGGACTATGGGATGAACAACGTCATTCCACTGCTTCATGTCCTGGAACAGATGATGGTACATCTGGCTGGCCAGAAGACTGGAGACGTGGCACCTAGATCTCACGGCCACATGAGCCCTGTGGGAGCTGAACTGGAGGAGGAGGAGGACTTTGGAGCACAAGAAATGTGTAGCGAAATGGGTGATTTTTCTACACAGGTGACAGGAGTGGAGGAGCTGCCAGAGCAGCTACAGGGCGATGAGGAAGATAAGGCAGAGGACCCAGACACACCGTGACAGTATGCAGTGGAGATGGAGGCAGGGAGTCCCTCCGAGTCATTTGCACAAATGGCCCGATGCATGCTCACTTGCTTGCGTAGTGACAGTCGAATTGTCACCATTCCGCAGAGGGATGATTTCTGGCTCTCCAACTTGTTGGACCCTCGCTACCGGTCCAAAATGGGGGCCTTTTTTACACGGGTCCAAAATGGGGGCCTTTTATACACACGCTGAGAGGGAGGACAAACTGAACTACTATAGAGACATCTTATGTAGTGAGTTGGCTGCTGCCTATCTGCGCCATCGTCCATCCTCTCGCAGGTCTGACCAGGAGGGCCCTCTGCGTTCAGATTCCTCTGCCATGGCTGCTGTGGCAGGGTGGGGGGTAGGAGCAGTTCCATCTCCATCAGCAGCAACTTGAGTCTAGAGTCACTGATGAGAAGCTTTCTTCACCCGCCTAGTGAAAAAACTACTCACCAGCAGCAGCAGCAGCTAGACCTGAATCAGGACCTGAACCAGCAGGTGGTGGCATACTTGGACAGCACCCTGCCACCACACATTGAAGATCCGCTAGACTACTGGGCAGCCAAACTGGATTTGTGGCAGCAACTGGCAGAGTTTGCACTGGAAAACTGTCCTGCCCGGCCAGTAGTGTGGCATCAGAGCGGGTGTTTAGTGCGGCGGGGGCCATATTTACCCCAAGAATAGCTCGTCTGTACACCCAAAATGTAGAGAGACTGACCTTTGTTAAGATGAATCAGGCATGGATCAGCCAGGATTTAAACCCACCAATGCCTGATACATCAGACTAGATCATCCATGGTGCCACACCAACACTTTGACAAAAGAGACTGGTTTCTTTTGGCTCCCTGCCTCAGCTACTATTCTGATGCTGCCACCCGCCTGATGCCACACATCTTATGCCAAGTGCTCCTTCTTTCACCCACCATCTTCAGCTGGTGTTGCCACCCACCTCCCTACTCTGTCACTGGGTCACTTTGTGGTCTCCTGATGCTGCTGCCACCTCCACACTATGTCATCTTGCCACTCTGTGGTCTCCTGATGCTGTTGCCACCTCCACACTATGTCACCTTGCCACTCTGTGGTCTCCTGATGCGGCTGCTATCTCAACACTATGTTACCTTGCCACTCTGTGGCCTCCTGATGCTGCTGCTGCCACCTCCACATTGTCATTGTGCCACCCTGTGGCCTCCTCCTGATGCTGCTGCTGCCACCTGCACACTTTGTCATTGTGCCACTCTGTGGCCTCCTGATGATGCTGCTGTCACCTCCACACTCTGTCATTGTGCCACTCTGTGGCCTCCTGATGCTGCTGCCACCACACTGTCATTGTGCAACACTGTGGCCTCGTCCTGATGCTGATGCTGCTGCCGCCACCTCCACGCATTGTCATTGTGCCACTCTGTGGCCTCCTGATGCTGCTGCCACATCCACACTGTCATTGTGCCACCCTGTGGCCTCCTCCTAATGCTGCTGCCGCCACCTCCACACTCTGTCACTGTGCTACTCTGTGGCCTCCAGATGATGCTTCTGCCACCTCCACACTCTGTCATTGTGCCATTATGTGGCCTCATGATGCTGCTGCCACCTCCACACTGTCATTATGCCACACTGTGGCCTCCTCCTGATGCTGCTGCTGCCGCCACCTCCACACTGTCATTGTGCCACCCTGTGGCCTCCTCCTGATGCTGCTGCCACCACCTCCACACTCTGTCAATGTGCTACTCTGTGGCCTCCTGATGATGATGCTGCCATGTCCACACTCTGTCATTGTGCCACCCTGTGGCCTCCTCCTGATGCTTCTGCCACCTCCACACTGTCATTGTGCCACCCTGTGGCCTCCTGATGCTGCTGCTGCCACTTCCACATTGTCATTGTGCCTCCTCCTGATGCTGCTGTTGCCACCTCCACACTCTGTCATTGTGCTACTCTGTGGCCTCCTGATGATGCTGCTGCCAACTCCACACTCTTTCATTGTGCCACCTGTGGCCTCCTGATGCTGTTGCTGCTGCCGCCACCTCCACACTCTTTCATTGTGCCACTCTGTGGTCTCCTTATGCTGCTGCTGCCACCTCCACACTGTCATTGTACCACCCTGTGGCCTTCTCCTGATGCTGCTGCTGCCACCTCCACACTCTGTCATTTTGCCACTCTGTGGTCTCCTCATGCTGCTGCTGCCATCTCCACACTGTCATTGTGCCACCCTGTGGCCTCCTCATGATACTGCTGCTGCTGCTGCAGCCTCCAGACCCTCTCTTTGTGCCACTCTGTGGCCTTCTGATGCTACTGCCACCTCGACACTGTCATTGTGCCACCCTGTGGCCTCCTTATAATGCTCCTGCTGCCACCTCCACACTCTATCATTGTGCCACTCTGTGGCCTCCTGATGCTGCTGCAGCCAACTTCACACTTTCATTGTGCCACCCTGTGGCCTCCTCCTGATGATGCTACTGCCACCTCCACACTCTGTCATTGTGCCACTCTGTGGTCTCCTCATGCTGCTGCTGCTACCTCCACACTGTCATTGTGCCACCCTATGGCCTCCTCCTGATGCTGCCACCACTTCTATACTCTGTCATTGTGCCACTCTGTGGCCTCCTGATGCTGCTGTCACCTCCACACTGTCATTGTGCCACTCTGTGGCCTCCTACTAGTGCTGCTTCTGCCGCCACCTCCACACTCTATCATTGTGCCACTCTGTGACCTCCAGATGCTTCTGCCACCTCCACACTGTCATTGTGCCACTCTGTGGCCTCCTGATGCTGCTGCTATCTTAGCATTATGTCACATTGCCACTCTGTGGCCTCCTGATGCTGCTGCTGCCACCTCCACACTGTCATTGTGCCACCCTGTGGCTTCCTCCTGTTGCTGCTGCCGCCACCTCCACACTCTGTCATTGGGCCACTCTGTGGTCTCCTCATGCTTCCTCCTCACCACTATGTCATAGGGCCACTCTGTGGACTTCTCATGCTGTTCCCACCCTCCCCACTTCATGACTGGGCCACTATTTTGCCTTTTGGCCTGGCTGACATCATCATTTATTTGACCCTTCTTCTGATCTGTCAGAAGGAAGGAAAAATGACAAGACGCAAAACGGATCCTGTCTGTGTGGCAGCTGTAAGGCCTGTATGGTGCCATCAGAACTGGCTTGTGATTTGGTAACCAAAAGCAGGAGTAGGTACAGAAGACATGCAAATATTCAATTAATTTGTCACAGAATATAACAATAAAACACGGATTATACAGGAAAATAACTGTTATCCCTTGACTCTTTTCCTATGACCAATAAAAAATATATGATATTGATATGATAAAATACTCAGCTCGGCAATCAAACTATGGAAAATAACTTTCCAAGGGCTTAGTCCTCTTTTCAAATAATGTCAGATCTTCCATTAACAATATGCATCTGTAACGGATCACCTGGCACCCCGACTGAGTACCTCCGTTGCTGGATGCTCCTAGCGTTTCTTGAGGTCTCCAAGCACTCTGGCAGACACCACCCTCACCGAACCAAAGAAGCAGATAAATCCTCTTCAAACATATGAATGCTGTAGACAGTGGAATAGGAAACCATACGAATAGGTTTACGCTCCTAGCAGTCAAACTGGAACAGCATACCATAAGTCCTCCCCCAAGAATGAGACGACACTTCACCTTGAGGGTAAAAACAGGAACTGACTGTACTTCAAGTACAGCCTCTTTTATTCACAAACCACAAACATAGTACTGCCCACAGGGTTTTGAAATACAACTAATCAGTATATTACAACACATACAATGTAGGTACAGCAACCAATCGTTCACGCCCCTAGGGGACCAGAAGGGAGACTGCAACACAGGACAGATACAACACATCCCCACAATGCATCATGGTTTCTTCCTCTCTGTCCTGGAGACAACCGAGGAGCAATCCAATTATCTCTTAGGACAAAGGGAAATCGCCAATACACATGTGGAGACAACAGGACAGACATCACCATTTAAACACACAATGGGACAATAGAGACACATCCAGCATATTCCTCCCCTCTGTCTATCCACTCAACTATCTCCCAAGCTGACAAGTTACACTTATTATAAATTGTTACAACTTTGTGAGTTTACATTGTCCATACATATAACTTACATCAATTTAACCAGTATAACTTGGGGACAAACCTATCCAAAATTCACTTGAATAGGTTCAGGGGTTTAAAAGTTAGTATGGGCCATAATCCTGAGGCAAGAGGCTTTTAAACAGGCCTCTCCAAAACCCAGTGGCGAGGTTGGTTTCGCCACAGCATCTTTGCTAAGAGAATAATCAGCATTATGGAGGCATCTAACACTATATATTCCCACAGTATGGGAACTCTTGGCTATATACCGAGGGAAATATCTTATTAATATCACGAGTAGTAAACAAAATATACGTTACAAAGGTAGACAGAGTTCAGATGGGACCAGTTCTCAAGAACTTTTCTAGTAATCCAAAAAAATAATCCAAGTTTCTTCTGGTAAAGTTTTCTTTTTGATTGAATGAATCGATGGATGGGTCAATGGATCTATGGATCTCCTCCAATGCTCTGCACACGAGTAATTATCCCCCCCCCCCTTATCTAAGAATCATTCCCTTTAGATTAGGTATTTCCAATCAGGTAAGTTGGGTGTATTCGCATGCCAATAATATCATGATGTCATAGTAACTCCTAATATGGCAAAACAAATGATAAAATAATATAATATTGTCCATCTGCCTCCAGATGGCACTTTGGTACTGCAGATGAACATCACAACTTTTAAGCATTTAAAACTAAATATCTAATAAATATGTTCACATGACCTTCTTGACCTTTTTAATATACATCATTGAGGAAGGTCTTTTCCTGACACTTTTAATTACCTATATCCTGGACTTGGAGTTGTCTGTCTTCTCCTATCTTTTTTAAATATATATTAATTTGATAAAAAAATTATATAACGGCTTTGATGCTTGGCATCGGAACTTGTACATTTCACTTATCTACATCCATGAATAGCTATTGTTTTGAAATAACATTTACTCTTCTCAGAAATCCAATTAACATAAACGTACTTCAATGTTTCTGTACCTTCTACAATACATTCTAAATCATAAATACATGGTATAACATATATATAAATCGATACATTGTTACACATAGACAACACATAATATGAATCATTGGTTAAATATGTTGTAAACTAAATATACCATACAGAGATATATATAATATAATTATGAATATATAAATTGAACCTCACACAACAGGTGTGCCTCAAGGATATGAATTCTTATCACGTCATGGCTTATCCATAAAACAACCTTGTTCCCTTCAGACAGACATGTCTGAGGAAGCTGGTTTACTCCCCATAGATAAACCCATATCTTTAGCAAAAACTTTTATGTTTACTTTGCTTTATTGGTTTTCAAGCATGACTTTCTTGAATAGTGTATTCAAAATATGAAGAAAAACGTAATCATAGGATCTCGCAGGATCCAAACATATTGTTATAGATAAAGAAATAAGTTTAAGCAATTGGGTTACAAGAAGAAACAAGATTGGAAGTAACTGTTCCGTTAAGTAAGTATTTGACAACATGAGCGTAAAACTATACATGTTGTAAAAATGAGCGGAAGGCTAACTTCCGTGATCCAAGTTTACTTATACCTCCTTTTGAGGAACAACTTATATATCTATTAAATAAAACATAAGCAAAACAGTCAAGACATTAAAAAAAGAAAGAGGGAAAGAAGGAGAGGAGAAATAGCAATAACTTTTAAATACAATGTCCGTTCATGTTCATCATTATTTTTATATAAACTGAACTTGCCATGAACTCATCTTGGCTTCCTCAGCCACATAATAGAACTTTGGTTCAGGCTGATTTTATTCTTAAAGGCAATGAGATGAGCATTCATTTTTGTTATAATGTCATTAGATAATAATGTATATGTATTAAAAATGCACAGCAATTGAATACAAATTACATATATAAAAGAGAGAATATAATACATCAGATTAAAAAAATGGACTACACCAGAGGAAGGCATCGCTGAAACGTGCGTCGGGGTACGTGGCTCTCCTGAGGTGGATATTCCATATACAATGGGTATGCGTTTATATTATGTATTACTGTGAGGTTAAAGTGTTGTAATTGTTTACAGACTTGATATATACTATTCTAGTGCTGGCCCTTAAATAATGTTTTATGTATACATATTTTGGCTATTATGGTAGCCCTGTTACTGTGCCATGAGCGGATATGGAGATCTAGTTGATATTATGCATTTGCACTTTGCTGCGCTTTTGGTGACTACTTGTTGATATGGAGATTTAATTTATTATATGCACTTGCACTTTATACCCGCTGGGTGTTATATGTACGTGTATATATATATATATATATATATATATATATCAACTGTGGACACTGATGTATGCGCAGCATTGGGCCAGATGACTTATTTTTTGTCTCTGTCTCTCCCTTTTTCTTTTTTCATTTCCCTTTATATGCACACGTTGTTATACCCCCTCAGGTGTAGTCCATTTTTTATCTGATGTATCATGTTCTCTCTTTTATATATGTAATTTGTATTTAATAAAGATATTTATATTTTGATGATATACCCGTTTTGTATAAGCGTTTAATAGAACAGGTCCTTTAAACATCTATGTGGAATCAGCTGACGACGGTGTAAAAGAAGTGCGCTTCTTCTTGGCGCTAACATCAACATTATATGTAACGCCCCAGAGTGGCATTACCACTTTTGAGCCTCACTACTATCTCTAATGGGCTAGAGTCATGTCATCTGTGTATTTATTTCCATGTCCTGCAGAATGTGTATTCATAATCTTCTTATGTAACTGTTCAAATGTAATGTGCCTGGTTCACCAGTAGATGGCAGCATAAATGGTAGAGCTATCTTTAATAGAATGAAGCTTTCTATTCCATTTTAACACCCCCTCTGAGCTGTGGTGGGTGTATCCCACTTGCTGCAGGAAGGGTGGAGTTCAGTTTAGCTTAGCCCCTTCTAGGGGATGGTTTAGCTTACCCCTTTCTAGGGGAATGTTTAGCTTGGGGTTCCAGCATATCCAGGTAGGAGAACCATGACACGTGCGCAAAACAATAAGGGACATTATAGGCTACCCTATACCACTCTGGCATTCTGTCACAACCAGACATCTGAGAAGCTCTGACAGATGCCTTTCAGAACCTCCTCCTTGAGCTTTCTTTGTTTTGGTTTTCAGTTCCTCATCTCGTTAGCCTCTCTCAGCTGTCTTGTAGTTGGACTGATTGCATCCCTTTAAATTCCTCCCCATAATGCAGTAGTGTGCGGTTTATACAACTTCCTGGAGTGTGTGTGCATGCTGATCCTATTTCCCAGTCTTCTACAAGATAAGTGCTGTACATTCATTTGTGATTTTCTGTTTGCTGGATCCCAGGTGACCCTGACTCCCTCCGTGTCTAGTGTAGGGAGCCGGTGGTCGTGTCCCCTCACTATTGTAGGGTGTTCAGGTGTCATATAGTCGAGGTACGAGGATATGCGATCATCCACCATTGGGGTGTTCGCATAGGCTGAGCAGTCAGGGAGAGTGCCAGGTCTTATGCAGAGGTCTCCCTTTTGTTCCTTAGCTTTGGATCCAGTGAGTCATATATTCATTTTGCATTGTCTTGTTTCCTGTACACCTTTCCGTGACATTTTAAACTGCCCAAACCGTCTCAAGCATGGATCCGGTTTCACTTTTGACTGAACGCTTCCAGGGTCTTTCATTGGAGGTAGCTGATCTCCGTAAGACTCTTTTTCAGTTTCTAGTGACCGGTTCAGCTTGCGTTCATGGAGTTTGTTCGGAGCCTAAGATCTCGCTCCCGGATACGTTCTCCGGGGGTAGTGAGAATTTTGTGCGTTTCAGAGAGGCTTACAAACTCCATTTTCGCCTTCTTCCCCATTCCTCTGGTGATGAGGAACGGAGGGTGGGGATCATTATATCGCTGCTCAGGGGTAACGCTCAGTCGTGGGCCTTTTTGCTGCCGGTGGGGGCACGGCCCCTCCGTTCAGTGGATGAATTCTTTTTAGCCCTGGGTCAGATATATGATGATCCGGATCGTGTTGCTTTGGCTGAGTCTAGACTACGTCTGTTATGCCAGGGTAAACAATCCGCAGAGATATACTGCTCAGAATTTCGGAGGTGGGCAGCTGATACTGGTTGAAATGATGCTGCACTCCGAAGTCAATTTTGCCATGGTCTTTCAGAGGGATTGAAAGATGCATTTGCCTTTCATGAGAGGCCTATCTCCTTGGACTCTGCTATGTCTCAGGCCATTCGTATTGACAGGCGTCTTAGAGAGAGAGGAGAGATCTCTCCTTCCTGTCATACTCAGTCCCAGGACGGTGCAGCGGTCTCATTCTGTGCGCAGGGGTCTCAGTCGCTGTCAGCCCCTTTTGAGCAAGAGCCCATGCAGCTGGGGTTGATTGCCTCTGACAATAGAGGATTCAGTCCGCATGGGAAGGTTTGTTTTTGTTGTGGAGGTATAAATCATTTGGTAAATGTTTGTCCCTCTAGGAGATTCAGGCAGTTTTCTGGGAGTAATAAAGAAACAAAAAGGAAAAAATCTTTTAAAAATGTTCCATCTGTTACTATTGGCAGGGTTGAGGCGGAAATTGAAGGTTTTCCGTTTGCTTGTAGTTCCCGTTTTGTCCTGCCTGCCAGGGTGGCGCTAGAGAGCAAGAACATTTTTTGTGAGATTTTTGTAGATAGTGGAGCAGCTGTCAATCTCATTGATAATCATTTTGTGATAACTCATGGTTTCCAGGTGTGCACTTTGGGAAAGGATATTCCTGTTTTTGCTATTGATTCCGCTCCACTTTCTCAGAAAACATTAAAGGGCATAGTTCACAATATTCGTTTAATTGTGAGAGATGCTCATGTTGAGGATGTGTCATGTTTCGTCCTTAGCGGATTACCTACTCCTCTTGTGTTCGGGCTACCCTGGCTCACTAAACATAACCCCACCATTGATTGGCAAGCGAGGCAAATAAATGGTTGGAGTGACTTTTGCAGAGAGAATTGCCTCACGACATCTATTTCTGAGGTTTCTACTAAGACTGTACCACCTTTTCTCTCTGAATTTTCGGATGTCTTCTCTGAGAGTGGAGTTCAGGATTTGCCCCCGCACAGGGAGTACGATTGCCCTATTAATCTCATCCCAGACGCCAAGCTGCCTAAATCTCGTTTATACAATCTTTCCCAACCTGAAAGGGTCGCTATGCGTGCTTATATCTCTGAGTCTGAGAAAAGGACACATACGACCCTCGAAGTCACCTGTTGCCGCTGGTTTTTTCTTTGTTAAGAAAAAAGATGGTTCTTTAAAGGGACTCTGTCACCACTTTCTAACGCCCACTTTTAAAACTATAGTTCTGTCCATGGAGCCCCTGTGATTTCAATGGTGTTGTTATATGCGAAATCCGCAGGCTCGTTTTGATAAAAAAAAGCTTTTAACTAACCTGTCAGTCATGAGGATAAGGTGCCCAGGGCGTTTCTCCCGGTCTGAACATGCCGCCGCCGCCGCCGCCGTTGGTGCCCAGCTCCTCCTCTGCCTTGAATTTGCGCCGCCTGAATGTGAAGAAATACGCCTCCGGCTCTCCCTCAGTCCCCCCTCCTTTTCCAAAATTTCGCGCGTGCGCACAGGCCTGTGCCTGATGCGCCCGTGCAGACTTTACGATTCAGCCTCATTGAGCGAAGTGCGCATGCGCATGCGCACTTCGCTCAACCTCCCGATAACGCGAACACTGCCGCACGCGCGGGATCTTAGAAAAGAAGGAGGGGGGACTGAGGGAGAGCCGGAGGCGTATTTCTTGACATTCAGGCGGCGCAAATTCAAGGCAGAGGAGGAGCTGGGCACCAACGGCGGCGGCGGCTGGCGGCATGTTCAGACCGGGAGAAACGCCCTGGGCACCTTATCCTCATGACTGACAGGTTAGTTAAAAGCTTTTTTTATCAAAACGAGCCTGCGGATTTCGCATATAACAACACCATTGAAATCACAGGGGCTCCATGGACAGAACTATAGTTTTAAAAGTGGGGGTTAGAAAGTGGTGACAGAGTCCCTTTAAGACCTTGTCTGGATTTCAGGGAGCTGAACAGTATCACTATTCGTGACCCTTATCCACTTCCTCTGATCCCGGACCTGTTTGACCAGATTGTTGGGGCTAAAGTCTTTTCCAAATTAGATCTAAGAGGGGCATACAACCTGGTCAGGGTCAGAGAAGGAGACGAATGGAAGACGGCCTTCAATACCCCTGAGGGCCATTTTGAGAATTTGGTTATGCCTTTTGGTTTGATGAATGCCCCAGCCGTTTTTCAGCATTTCGTGAACAGCATTTTTTATCATTTAATGGAAAAATCAGAGGATTGGTGTTCTTTTTTGTCCCTTGCTGAGTTTGCTTTAAATAACCGTCGTCAGGAGTCCTCTGATAAGTCGCAATTTTTTGGTGCATATGGGTTTCATCCGCAGTTTGGGACTTTCTCAGGAGAGGGGTCTTCTGGTTTACCTGATGAGGACAGATTCTCCTCGTCTTTGTCATCTATTTGGCAAAAGATTCAGGATAATCTAAAGAGCATGAGTGAGAGATATAAGCGTGTGGCAGATAAGAGACGTGTGCCTGGTCCGGACCTGAATGTTGGTGATCTGGTGTGGTTGTCTACCAAGAATATTAAATTGAAGGTTCCCTCCTGGAAGTTGGGTCCTAAGTTTATTGGGCCTTACAAAATCCTGTCTGTCGTCAATCCTGTTGCCTACCGTCTTGATCTTCCTCAGACTTGGAAGATCCATAATGTTTTTCATAAGTCCTTATTAAAACCTTATGTTCAACCCATTGTATCCTCGCCTTTGCCTCCTCCTCCGATTATAGTTGATGGGAATCTTGAATTTCAGGTCTCTAGGATTGTGGATTCTAGTGTTGTCCGCGGTTCTCTCCAGTACCTCGTTCATTGGGAGGGTTATGGTCCTGAGGAGAGGATGTGGGTCCCAGTGACGGACATTAAGGCCACTCGTCTCATCAGGGCTTTCCATAGGTCCCATCCTGAGAAGGTGGGCTCTGAGTGTCCGAAGTCCACTCGTAGAGGGAGGGGTACTGTCACAACCAGACATCTGAGAAGCTCTGACAGATGCCTTTCAGAACCTCCTCCTTGAGCTTTCTTTGTTTTAGTTTTCAGTTCCTCATCTCGTTAGCCTCTCTCAGCTGTCTTGTAGTTGGACTGATTGCATCCCTTTAAATTCCTCCCCATAATGCAGTAGTGTGCGGTTTATACAACTTCCTGGAGTGTGTGTGCATGCTGATCCTATTTCCCAGTCTTCTACAAGATAAGTGCTGTACATTCATTTGTGATTTTCTGTTTGCTGGATCCCAGGTGACCCTGACTCCCTCCGTGTCTAGTGTAGGGAGCCGGTGGTCGTGTCCCCTCACTATTGTAGGGTGTTCAGGTGTCATATAGTCGAGGTACGAGGATATGCGATCATCCACCATTGGGGTGTTCGCATAGGCTGAGCAGTCAGGGAGAGTGCCAGGTCTTATGCAGGGGTCTCCCTTTTGTTCCTTAGCTTTGGATCCAATGAGTCATATATTCATTTTGCATTGTCTTGTTTCCTGTACACCTTTCCGTGACACATTCCTACACCTGGGTACCATCTACCATATCACTAAAAGGGCTCCTGTGCCCTTGTTGCTTCACTGCAACTGGCGTCACGACAAACATGTGCTTTAAGGGACCCCAAGTAATGCGCCTGACGACTGCACATACTTAAGTTATTTGGTCAGTTTTGGCCTCGTGACTTCCCAAATAAGTGAAGCGTGCAGTGATTCTAAGAGCGACGCCTGTCATCTGCATGTCATACTCACTTACAGCTGTGTTTCTGCCCGCAGCGCCGTGCCATGGATAATTACAGCTCCTGCCCCTGCACTGTAGCAGGAGCAGGACGGGTCTCCGGCTGTCAGAGACAGCGGGGGAGCCGGGGAGAAGGCAGAAGCAGTGTATCAGCGCTTCTGCCTTCTCCTCACACAGGTGAGCGCTATGCAGGGTAGACCTGGCTTAGGGGCAGAGGAGCAAAGAGCTGCAGGGTGGGGAGACCCTGCTCAGCTCTGCCCCCACAGCAGGCTGGTTTCCCTTGTAACTGGGGCTCCTTTGGATGCCCAGTTACAGTGAAAATAGTGCAAAAAAAAGTCTGTGTCCCCAAAGGTCTTTCAGTGACCCCTTGGAGACAAATTATGTGGAAAAAATATACTCAAAAATAAGTAAAAAATTATTTAAAAAAATACAATAAATCACAAATAAAATAAAAAATAAATATGATGTGGCAAAAAAATTGAAAATTATAAAAAAAATATACAAATAAAAGAAAAAAATAGAACGAAAAATTGCTAAATAAAAGAGTGTCAACTGCCCCATAACAGTCTTTTTATGATCCCTTGGGGGACACGTTATGTGGCAAAAATATATTGAAAAACAAAATAGAAAATTAACAATTAAAGAAATTTAAAAAATTATAAAATACAAATAAAAAATGAATAAATAAATAAAAAGTGCAAAATAGTAGAGTGTTCATTGTCCCCCAACAGTCTTTTTATGACCTCTTGGGGGAGCTATTATGTGGCAAAAAAATATTTAAACAATAAGTAATTAACCAATTATTAAAAAAATACAATAAAATATTATTAAAATACAAATAAAAGTAATAAATAAAAAGGAAAGAGTGAAAAATTCACAAAAAGTATCAGTGTCTCCCAAAGGTCTTTTTATGACCTCTTGGGGGATATTATCTGTAGCAGAAATATATTAAAAATTAAGTTAATAAAGATAAAAAATAATAAAATACATAAAAGGAAAAACACCCACACCAACCAAAGACCGTTGCCATTATCGCCCCATTCACGTGAAACTATACATATTATATAACAAAACGACCGACACAAAATAGGTAACTAATTATAATAATTTATTTTGACGTCAGTTTGCATATTTAAAGAATAAGGAGCTATAGTTTGAAAAAAAAATACAGTTTCCCCCAAATAAAAGTAAAAAAAAATAATTATAAGGCCCTATATGTCCAGTGACAAATTGTTGCAAAAATTATTTTGGTAGGCCCAACACATAAAAAAGTTACAACCGTTCGAACCACTACGTGCGCTAAATAAAAGTGTCTTTTCAGGCCTGATTATTAAATTGTTAACCAATAAGCACTTTCCCCACTAGTAAGAGAAAGTGCTTACTGGTTATTGCATGACGCCTGTAACTGGCAGGAGGTGGTAATAACCATGGAGTGCCATCCTCTGCAGTGAAGGAAATCACTGATTTATAAACAAGTTCCTACAGCAGGCCCCTGAAACAGAAGATTCATACTTACCTGCTTCATGCCGCCCTGGCCCCCGCTGCCTCCATCTTCCGGTTCCTGCACTTTTACACCTGGCAGTGCATGGCCATAATCACATACACCTCTCCAGTCAAAGACTGACTTCAGCAGTGACACGCTGCTTGTGGCCACATCACCTCTGAAGCCAGTGATTGGCTGGAGAGGTGCATCTTGTGACCATGGCCATGCACTGCCAAGTAAAAACTGCGTCGGGAGCAGGTAAGTATAACTCTTCGGTTTCAGGGGCCATGCTGCAAGAACTTGTTAAAAATTTATTTTACTGGGAAATCCCTTTAAACCAGGGGCGGATTGGCCATAGACCTCACAGGGAAATTTCCTGGTGGGCCAATGCCCAGGGGGTCGCCTGGGCCCTCCTCACGTCTGGCCAGTGAGAGTTTTTCGGGATTTATTTTGGGCTCATGGGGGCAGTATTTTGTGATGAACTGTGGTATTTGGCTTTGTTGGGGTGGTATAATGTGCGACAATACGGTACTGCTGGCCCTGACTTCCATCAATTTGTACCAGACTACAAAACGGGGCCACTTTTAGTATATTTCCAGGGCCACTTCAAGTTCCCAGTTCACCCCTGCTTTAAAGGGGTTCTGTCATCAGATTTAACCCTTCTAACCTAAACATATGCTCATGTCCAGACTAATAAGAAGAATCCTAAGCTGGCCTTATTAAACCTCACTGTGGCTCTATTGGCCCAAAAAGCAGGTTTTTATAACCTGTCAATCACTTACTTAAGGTGCCCAAGGGGAGGTCCGTTAATACAGGGTGTCCGTCCGATGCCCAGCGCCGCCTTCCCTGTCTTCAGTGCCGCCTTATACAGTTCAGCGCCACCTCCGCAATCCTCCCCGTCCCTCTGCCAGATCTCCACGCCTGCGCACTAGGCTCAGCCTGATACGTCCATGTGGACTCCTGGCAGCGGCTTCGTTGAGGGAAGTGCGCATGCTCACACAGCAGCAAGATGCTACAAGATGATTGACTAGGGGGGGTCCCTGCAGCAACTTTGAGAAGGTAGGTCCTGGGGAGAAGAGGACACTGTCTATCTTTCCTCTATACCTAGAAGTCATCTCAGCTCTGATCGTGTCTTTAATAACAAACTGCGGAGTTCCTTTTTTTTTTTTTTTATGAACATAGGCCGGTTGAGGTGCTGTACATTAAATATATGTATGTAGTGCAGTAAGTCTACTGTGTTATGTGCCACTTGTGCAGGGGGTGGGAGAATAGGGGCCCACCTTGCTAAGGGGCCCACCGGAGGGATTCACCTGTACCCCTGTGGGCCAGTCCGAGCCTGAAAGTAGGATCCATATCAGGACACACAGCCCAAATAGGTTAAAGATAGCTGTTCATGCACTGGCTGACACCGCAGAACTGTACAAAGAGCACAGTGTGATGTGAAAGCCCCCTCTCTCTGTGAGACATCTTAGATGTTCCAGTTGCCATTGGCAAGCGGACTCCAATGTACAGTACAGACCAAAAGTTAGGACACACCTTCTCATTCAAAGAGTTTTCTTTATTTTCATGACTATGAAAATTGTAGATTCACACTGAAGGCATCAAAACTATGAATTAACACATGTGGAATTATATACATAACAAAAAAGTGTGAAACAACTGAAAATTTCTTCAAAGTAGCCATCTTTTGCTTTGATTACTGCTTTGCACACTCTTGGCATTCTCTTGATGAGCTTCAAGAGGTAGTCACTTGAAATGGTCTTCCAACAGTCTTGAAGGAGTTCCCAGAGATGCTTAGCACTTGTTGGCCCTTTTGCCTTCACTCTGCGGTCCAGCTCACCCCAAACCATCTCGATTGGGTTCAGGTCCGGTGACTGTGGAGGCCAGGTCATCTGGCGCAGCACCCCATCACTCTCCTTCATGGTCAAATAGCCCTTACACAGCCTGGAGGTGTGTTTGGGGTCATTGTCCTGTTGAAAAATAAATGATGGTCCAACTAAACGCAAACCGGATGTAATAGCATGCCGCTGCAAGATGCTGTGGTAGCCATGCTGGTTCAGTATGCCTTCAATTTTGAATAAATCCCCAACAGTGTCACCAGCAAAGCACCCCCACACCATCACACCTCCTCCTCCATGCTTCACGGTGGGAACCAGGTATGTAGAGTCCATCCGTTCACCTTTTCTGCGTCGCACAAATACACTGTGGTTGGAACCAAAGATCTCAAATTTGGACTCATCAGACCAAAGCACAGATTTCCACTGGTCTAATGTCCATTCCTTGTGTTCTTTAGCCCAAACAAGTCTCTTCTGCTTGTTGCCTGTCCTTAGCAGTGGTTTCCTAGCAGATATTCTATCATGAAGGCCTGATTCACACAGTCTCCTCTTAACAGTTGTTCTAGAGATGTGTCTGCTGCTAGAACTCTGTGTGGCATTGACATGGTCTCTAATCTGAGCTGCTGTTAACCTGCGATTTCTGAGGCTGGTGACTCGGATGAACTTATCCTCCGCAGCAGAGGTGACTCTTGGTCTTCCTTTCCTGGGGCGGTCCGCATGTGAGCCAGTTTCTTTGTAGCGCTTGATGGTTTTTGTGACTGCACTTGGGGACACTTTCAAAGTTTTCCCAATTTTTCAGACTGACTGACCTTCATTTCTTAAAGTAATGATGGCCACTCGTTTTTCTTTACTTAGCTGCTTTTTTCTTGCCATAATACAAATTCTAACAGTCTATTCAGTAGGACTATCAGCTGTGTATCCACCTGACTTCTCCACAACGCAACTGATGGTCCCAACCCCATTTATAAGGCAAGAAATCCCACTTATTAAACCTGACAGGGCACACCTGTGAAGTGAAAACCATTTCAGGTGACTACCTCTTGAAGCTCATCAAGAGAATGCCAAGAGTGTGCAAAGCAGTAATCAAAGCAAAAGGTGGCTACTTTGAAGAACCTAGAATATGACATATTTTCAGTTGTTTCACACTTTTTTGTTATGTATATAATTCCACATGTGTTAATTCATAGTTTTGATGCCTTCAGTGTGAATCTACAATTTTCATAGTCATGAAAATAAAGAAAACTCTTTGAATGAGAAGGTGTGTCCAAACTTTTGGTCTGTACTGTATATATTTTTGGTGAGGAAGAGCGATCAAAACATATGTCTTTGTGATCGTTCTGTTGATATTTTACTCCAACTAGACCCAGCAAAGCTGCTAAAAAGGTATGAATTGGCTATTGCTGGTGAGCATTGTACTGTGGCTACAAGGAATCTTCACATCTGGGCCCATGACCTTCTTGCTCAAAGACATTCCTTTATTGGAGCTCAGTTTTTTTCACTTTGAAAGGAATTTCTGAGTTGTCATAAGTTACTTTTCAATGCACTTAATATTTCGCCCCATACTGATCCCATAAAATATAATGATGGGATGCAACATTAGATTTCATTCTTACAGAAACCATGTACAAAATTCAACAAATGCATTTTAGTAGTGTGTCATTTGATCATTGCCCTGGATATGCCCATTGTATTCATTTACCAGGTGTCTGTGTTTTTGCCAACCAATGGAGTCTCTTTGTTTCAACTCAACTATTGGAAGAAAAGAACACATAAAAAAATGATTTTTGCACAGGGTGGAGTTCAGCTCTGGAAGGACAGTATATATAGAAGGTAACTCTGCTAAAGACCAAATGTTTACGGCTACATTCGGAGATCCACCATGGCTTCAGAATCAGTGACCCTTTTCCTTCTATGCACAGTCGTCATGATGATCGTAAGGATTCTAATAGGCTTTTCAAAAAGAAAGATTTATAAATTTCCACCAGGACCGACCCCATTGCCCATTATTGGTAACATGCATTTACTGGATATAGTGAGACAAGACTTATCTTTTATGGAGGTAAAGTACTTTAGTTTTGATGACCAATGTCTCAGTTTGTCTACATCTCTGATCTGATATGGTATTATATTTTCAGATATAAGCAAAACAATAATATCAGGTGCAAATGGATGAAATACAGCAGGGTTTTCCGGGATTTTTTAATGAAGTGAATAAGAACGGTGCCTCAGTAACCAGCTCCGTCCACTAGCCAATGGACAGGGCTGTGTAGCTTCGGCAATGACTTCCCATGCTGGAGGTGCCCCAAAACAGCTGATCGGTAGGGGTGAGGCATCACCGATCAGATATTGATAGCCTATGCTGAGGATAGACCATCAGTAGTAAAATCCTGGACAACTACTTAAGGGAAAAAAACATTATTGCAGGGTAAAAATAATTAGAAAAGCCCTAAAGAGGTAATGTCATTAAGGCTACTTTCACATAGGCGTTTTTGCTGTCCAGTTTTGAGATCCGGCATGGGATCTCAAAACCACAGCAAAACCATCCGTTTGAATAATACAAGCGGCTGCATCCGTTCAGAGAGGATCCGGTTGAATTATATAAAAAAATGAACGATGGTTTTAGTGTCGGATCCGTTTTATTTTTGGTGTTTGGAAAAAAACGGATCCAGCAGCATTGACTTACATGGTTTTTGTTCAGTTTCCCATGCTGCACACAAAAATGCTGCTTGCAGCGGTTTTGTGTCTGGCATGGGAACGCAGCAAAAACTGCACACCGTTCCGGTTTCTTCCGTCTTGTCCCCATTGACAATGAACGGAAGCGTTTTCCTCCGGTTTTGAGATCCTCTGCCGGATCTTAAAACTGGGAGGGAAAACACAGATGTGAAAGTAGCCTTACTTTGTTTATGACGTTTAGGGTCCAGTCACACGTCCGCAATTTCGTTCCGCGTTTTGCGGAATGGAATTGCGGACCCATTTATTTTTATGGGGCAGCATGATGTGCTGCCCGGATCAGGGATTGCGGACCCGCACTTCCGGGTGCGCAATTCCGTTCCCGAAAAAAATAGAACATGTCCTATTCTTATCCGCAATTGCGGACAAGAATAGGCATTTTCTATTAGGTGCCAGCAATGTGCGGTCAACAAAATGCGGAACGCACATCGCCGATGTCCGTGTTTTGCGGATCCGCAAAACACACACGGACGTGTGACTGGACCCTTACTGGTTTACAACCCTGTTCTATTTTCTCTTAAAGATGTTTTGCTAGTCATCAAACTGACTTTCTTCATTAAAATGACTTGTGCAAGAAATCAACAGCATTAAATACTGGTGACTCAACATAATCTGTTCATAATTATAAATCTGTTCATCATAATTAACATGAGTTCAAGGACCTCATTCATCATAATTAACATGAGTTCAAGGACCTCATGGTAAGATTGCAATTTGCTTGGATGTGTGCTGTCCACATCTTTTGCGGCCCCATTGAGATGAATGGGTTTGCATCCGTTCCGTGTTTTTTGTGTACCAAAACTATGGCCGTGTGCATGAGTCCTGAAGGAAAGTCTAACTTTGACTTAGTGTACTATCTACTATGTACTATTTGTGTATGAAGAGGCCGTCACGGCCACCTTGATTGAAGATACTACAAGAAATCTTGCGCGCGCTGACCTATGATGTCACCACACCGGCGTGATGACATCATCACGTCACCACATGAGATTTTGCGCGGTGTCTTCAACGTGATCAAATGGATAAGGTGAGTATTTTTTTTTTCTTTACCAGATTAACCCCTGAAAGTCCTCAATGTTAATCTCAGATGCTGGGATCAACGATGAAAGCAGCATCTGAGGGGTTCAATGACAGGGAGCAGCGCAATCGCCGTTCCTAGTCATTGCACCCGCTACATACAAAGAAATGCACTTCATGACAAAGTAATTTGTCATGGGGGAATTTCTTCATGAAATTTGGTAAAGTAGCCGAATCAAATTTTTCATAACTTCGCTCATCTCTACATGTCACCAATCAGTGTGTCATTTCTGGGTCTGGTGTTTGGCAGTGTTTGGCTGCAGTGGCGCACATGACCCCCTCCATGTGGAGCTGACAGACAGGGATCGGAAGTAGAGGGGAGAGAGCCACAAAGACAAAATGGAGCGGCTTGAGTAGGTAAGTATGCATTCTTTTACAAGTACTGCTGGCTAGGGAGGAATGGGAGGAAATAAAAAAATAAAAAACCTGACAAACACCTTCAATATTGTTTTTCAGATAGCAAAAAAATATGGTCCAATCTTCACCTTCCATTTTGGCTCTTCGAAAGCAGTGGTTCTGGTTGGGTATGAAGCCAATAAAGATGCTCTGGTCGGGGCCAGCCATGATTTTGGCAATCGTGCTGTGATCCCCATTTCTGACGACTTTCAGAACAATCATGGTAATTATAATCCCATTAAGTCATTCAAGCCTGAAATTATTACTTTAAGAGACAGAGGAAGCTACTTGAGAAACCTTGGCGTGGTGCTCGGGCTCAGACATGTCCTCCAAGCAGGATATGTTGGCTAATTCTCAATTTTACATCAGTATGAGGGTTAGTAAGACCGCATAGTGCACCTGTCTCTGTTTTTGTTATGTTATTTTGACTGCTTATCACATCCACACAATTCCTATCCTGTGTAGGATGTCCATTGTGGTACTTGTGGTCCGCTGCAGGCATCCTCCATTGTATGCATTTTTGCTGGGGATTGTCATTAGCAACGGGCCACAAGTGCAGGATCTGCCCCCCCAGTATAGATGCACCACTGCATATGGGGTTGAGCACTTCCTGCTTTTTAATACCACACCAATTTGTAATTTGTATTCTGAATTTTTGGAGGTGTAGAAACTCCTAGTCTGAATGTGCCTTTATTTCCATCCACAGGCAGCATTCTGGTGCACATGTGAGGCCCGGGCTATATCAGCCAGTCTTGGGTGGGGCTCAGAGCTCTCTGCCTCCTCCCATTGTATGCATGGTCACATGCTGGAGGTTACTGGGAGATTGCTTTGAGTCGGACCTTGCGCACCTGTAATTCGCCCACTGGCTCCTGGTATTGCCCACACGGCCCAGGTAGGTTTAGCGTTAGGTTCCCGAGCTACTTGAGAAACCTTGGCGTGGTGCTCGGGCTCAGACATGTCCTCCAAGCAGGATATGTTGGCTAATTCTCAATTTTACATCAGTATGAGGGTTAGTAAGACCGCATAGTGCACCTGTCTCTGTTTTTGTTATGTTATTTTGACTGCTTATCACATCCACACAATTCCTATCCTGTGTAGGATGTCCATTGTGGTACTTGTGGTCCGCTGCAGGCATCCTCCATTGTATGCATTTTTGCTGGGGATTGTCATTAGCAACGGGCCACAAGTGCAGGATCTGCCCCCCCAGTATAGATGCACCACTGCATATGGGGTTGAGCACTTCCTGCTTTTTAATACCACACCAATTTGTAATTTGTATTCTGAATTTTTGGAGGTGTAGAAACTCCTAGTCTGAATGTGCCTTTATTTCCATCCACAGGCAGCATTCTGGTGCACATGTGAGGCCCGGGCTATATCAGCCAGTCTTGGGTGGGGCTCAGAGCTCTCTGCCTCCTCCCATTGTATGCATGGTCACATGCTGGAGGTTACTGGGAGATTGCTTTGAGTCGGACCTTGCGCACCTGTAATTCGCCCACTGGCTCCTGGTATTGCCCACACGGCCCAGGTAGGTTTAGCGTTAGGTTCCCGAGCTACTTGAGAAACCTTGGCGTGGTGCTCGGGCTCAGACATGTCCTCCAAGCAGGATATGTTGGCTAATTCTCAATTTTACATCAGTATGAGGGTTAGTAAGACCGCATAGTGCACCTGTCTCTGTTTTTGTTATGTTATTTTGACTGCTTATCACATCCACACAATTCCTATCCTGTGTAGGATGTCCATTGTGGTACTTGTGGTCCGCTGCAGGCATCCTCCATTGTATGCATTTTTGCTGGGGATTGTCATTAGCAACGGGCCACAAGTGCAGGATCTGCCCCCCCAGTATAGATGCACCACTGCATATGGGGTTGAGCACTTCCTGCTTTTTAATACCACACCAATTTGTAATTTGTATTCTGAATTTTTGGAGGTGTAGAAACTCCTAGTCTGAATGTGCCTTTATTTCCATCCACAGGCAGCATTCTGGTGCACATGTGAGGCCCGGGCTATATCAGCCAGTCTTGGGTGGGGCTCAGAGCTCTCTGCCTCCTCCCATTGTATGCATGGTCACATGCTGGAGGTTACTGGGAGATTGCTTTGAGTCAGACCTTGCGCACCTGTAATTCGCCCACTGGCTCCTGGTATTGCCCACACGGCCCAGGTAGGTTTAGCGTTAGGTTCCCGAGCTACTTGAGAAACCTTGGCGTGGTGCTCGGGCTCAGACATGTCCTCCAAGCAGGATATGTTGGCTAATTCTCAATTTTACATCAGTATGAGGGTTAGTAAGACCGCATAGTGCACCTGTCTCTGTTTTTGTTATGTTATTTTGACTGCTTATCACATCCACACAATTCCTATCCTGTGTAGGATGTCCATTGTGGTACTTGTGGTCCGCTGCAGGCATCCTCCATTGTATGCATTTTTGCTGGGGATTGTCATTAGCAACGGGCCACAAGTGCAGGATCTGCCCCCCCAGTATAGATGCACCACTGCATATGGGGTTGAGCACTTCCTGCTTTTTAATACCACACCAATTTGTAATTTGTATTCTGAATTTTTGGAGGTGTAGAAACTCCTAGTCTGAATGTGCCTTTATTTCCATCCACAGGCAGCATTCTGGTGCACATGTGAGGCCCGGGCTATATCAGCCAGTCTTGGGTGGGGCTCAGAGCTCTCTGCCTCCTCCCATTGTATGCATGGTCACATGCTGGAGGTTACTGGGAGATTGCTTTGAGTCGGACCTTGCGCACCTGTAATTCGCCCACTGGCTCCTGGTATTGCCCACACGGCCCAGGTAGGTTTAGCGTTAGGTTCCCGAGCTACTTGAGAAACCTTGGCGTGGTGCTCGGGCTCAGACATGTCCTCCAAGCAGGATATGTTGGCTAATTCTCAATTTTACATCAGTATGAGGGTTAGTAAGACCGCATAGTGCACCTGTCTCTGTTTTTGTTATGTTATTTTGACTGCTTATCACATCCACACAATTCCTATCCTGTGTAGGATGTCCATTGTGGTACTTGTGGTCCGCTGCAGGCATCCTCCATTGTATGCATTTTTGCTGGGGATTGTCATTAGCAACGGGCCACAAGTGCAGGATCTGCCCCCCCAGTATAGATGCACCACTGCATATGGGGTTGAGCACTTCCTGCTTTTTAATACCACACCAATTTGTAATTTGTAAGAGACAGAGGAAGCCCATAGATGTAAGCTCCGGCATTAGAGAAGAATGCTGCGGAGGCAGTGTGCCATGATGCTGCTCTTTACAGCCCTGTCCCATGAATAATCAAATATTTACATAGGCCTCACTGGTCATTCATCTGTCAATTAGAGATGACGGCATAAACCAGCACTAGGGCCCCATTTTTTTGCTACAGGACAGCACCTGTTTACAGCACTGGATATTAAAGTATATTTCCGATTATGTACAACTTTGAATAAATGAATGGTGAAGATAAGAAACTATGTAATATATCTTATGAGAGTAAATCCATCTTTCTCCATTTATCAGACTTATTTCCCCCCCCCCCTTCCACCTTCTGAACTGTACACTCACTCTGAATTCCCTTACAACACAGTTACAGTTCCCCATATATACGTCTAACAAGAGTGAGAGGGAAGGAGGGAGCAACTGCAGAGTGTAAGAGTTACATGTAGTGTTAGGCCTCAGAGGTTCAGTGTCACTGCTGGAAGGGACTATGGCTGAGTAGCATTTAATATCAGTTGCAATGAAGGGACTATGGCTAATATTAAGGCCTGATTGCTGTATGAGGAAGCCAAAGGCATGCAGGCTGTGAAGCAGGAAATATAGGCTACTGCATCGTACAGGCTGCAGGGGCATGCGTGAGTGTAGGTGGCCGGATAGGTGTAGTAGTTGAAGCTCCCTGTGCCGGCATGCAGTCACGGGAATGGTGCACCGGTTCTTCCCATCAGGGCACGCTCCGGTTCTGGGGTTGCAGTTGAGGTTCCCTTTCATGTTGATATTTTAAGATGCAAAGCAGGGTCCAGGTGTCGTGACGCCAACACCTTGAGGTGCAAATGTAGGATGGAAATAATGGGGGAGATTTAGCAAGACTGGCACTTTCTATGTCTGTCTTGATATCCCCTGCACTGTCGGAGGATAAGCCTAATTTATGACGAGGAGCAGGTCTCATCATAAATTAGGTGCATCATCCTCCAGGTGCCTAAACTGAAAACCGCTCAGAGCTGCTGTAGATTTCTGGATTCATTTATGCCAGAAAACTGGCGTAAATAAGGATAGATTTGTTGCAGCACCTGGCCAGGCCCTCTTCCGCAACCCTGCCATGCCCTTTTTTTTAGAAAAGTGGCGAGGGGAGATGCAACAATTCTCACCTGTGGCTTTTTAACACCATTTTTCTGGTGCACAGGGAATTATAAATCTCCTGAATGAGTCCAGGTTAACAGCAAACAACTATTTACTGAAGCCTCAGATGCAGACAGTTGAAGACAGGTCTTACTTGTTATGGACCGGCTGATGTTTCACATAAATGCAGTCTCCTCAGATGGTACAGGTCTCACAGCTGCACAGCTAACCAAAGGTCCAACCACGGTCTTTCTAGATGTTTTAGGCAATGTTCCTTATCCTGCACTTTACTAATTGACTTGTACACACAAGCATTCAGGCACAAGATGGATAATTTACTTCTAGCAACCATCAGGGTGGATCAAACTTATGGCAGGCAGACTCCTCTGCTCCATTCTTTGAACAGGTTGCTGTACTCACAGGACACTTCCACAGTATCCATCTTCGGATGTGGAGGTACATACAAGTGGGAAAAACTGTATTTGGTGTGTTTGGACACCGGAAGCTTCTCCTGAACATGGAGGCCATAGAGTCCATAAGTCCTTTTAGACAAGTTACCTCTACCAGACTTTCACTACACTTCTCTGTTACATCTGGCCTGCTTCTGGTAGTTGTTCCTTTCTCCTTCAGACTAGTGATGAGCAGCATAGGCAATATTTGTTTTGCGATATTTAGCAAATTTGTGGCCTAATATTCGCCATAAATTCAAAAATTCTAGAACTCATGATTTCCAGTCATTATTTTCTTGACTGCAAAAATTGGCAATGTAATATGCGCGTATTGCGTGTGCAATACAGGCGTGGCTCACTTTTGCTACATTTTTCAAGCTGCTAGGAGTTTCCTGAGACTGGAGAAAATGCACATACAGTAATTCCTATCACACTACCTAACACCCTGCACTGGAACCTATCAGTATATCACTATCTAACCTACACTATCTCCCACTAACTATCTGTATTATATATATATTTATATATATATATATATATATATATATATATATATATATACAGTACAGACCAAAAGTTTGGACACACCTTCTCATTCAGAGTTTTCTTTATTTTCATATGAAAATTGTAGATTTACACTGAAGGCATCAAAACTATGAATTAACACATGTGGAATTATATACATAACAAAAAAGTGTGAAACAACTGAAAATATGTCATATTCTAGGTTCTTCAAAGTAGCCACCTTTTGCTTTGATTACTGCTTTGCACACTCTTGGCATTCTCTTGAAATGGTAGTCACCTGAAATGGTTTTCCAACAGTCTTGAAGGAGTTCCCAGAGATGCTTAGCACTTGTTGGCCCTTTTGCCTTCACTCTGCAGTCCAGCTCACCCCAAACCATCTCGATTGGGTTCAGGTCCGGTGACTGTGGAGGCCAGGTCATCTGGCGCAGCACCCCATTACTCTCCTTCATGGTCAAATCGCCCTTACACAGCCTGGAGGTGTGTTTGGGGTCATTGTCCTGTTGAAAAATAAATGATGGTCCAACTAAACGCAAACCGGATGGAATAGCATGCCGCTGCAAGATGCTGTGGTAGCCATGCTGGTTCAGTATTCCTTCAATTTTGAATAAATCCGCAACAGTGTCACCAGCAAAGCACCCCCACACCATCACACCTTCTCCTCCATGCTTCACGGTGGGAACCAGGCATATAGAGTCCATCCGTTCCCCTTTTCTGCGTCGCACAAAGACACGTTGGTTGGAACCAAAGATCTCAAATTTGGACTCATCAGACCAAAGCACAGATTTCCACTGGTCTAATGTCCATTCCTTGTGTTCTTTAGCCCAAACAAGTCTCTTCTGCTTGTTGCCTGTCCTTAGCAGTGGTTTCCTAGCAGATATTCTACCATGAGGGCCTGATTCACACAGTCTCCTCTTAACAGTTGTTCTAGAGATGTGCTGCTAGAACTCTGTGTGGCATTGACCTGGTCTCTAATCTGAGCTGCTGTTAACCTGAGATTTCTGAGGCTGGTGACTCGGATGAACTTATCCTCCGCAGCAGAGGTGACTCTTGGTCTTCCTTTCCTGGGGCGGTCTGCATGTGAGCCAGTTTCTTTGTAGTGCTTGATGTTTTTTGTGACTGCACTTGGGGACACTTTCAAAGTTTTCCCAATTTTTTCGGACTGACTGACCTTCATTTCTTAAAGTAATGATGGCCACTCATTTTTCTTTACTTAGCTGCTTTTTTCTTGCCATAATACAAATTCTAACTATTCAGTCTATTCAGTCGGACTATCAGCTGTGTATCCACCTGACTTCTCCACAACGCAACTGATGGTCCCAACCCCATTTGTAAGGCAAGAAATCCCACTTATTAAACCTGACAGGGCACACCTGTGAAGTGAAAACCATTTCAGGTGACTACCTCTTGAAGCTCATCAAGAGAATGCCAAGAGTGTGCAAAGCAGTAATCAAAGCAAAAGGTGGCTACTTTGAAGAACCTAGAATATGACATATTTTCAGTTGTTTCACGCTTTTTTGTTATGTATATAATTCCACGTGTGTTAATTCTTAGTTTTGATGCCTTCAGTGTGAATCTACAATTTTCATAGTCGAGAAAATAAAGAAAACTCTTTGAATGAGAAGGTGTGTCCAAACTTTTGGTCTGTACTGTATACATGAGCTAACTAACTATCTAATGTAATTGAATAAGGATCTAGATGACTCAGCAAAGCACAGAGCACAGCAATGACACTGCTCTCTCTCTCTCTCTCTCTCTCAGAACTGCAAATAACAGCAGAAAATGGCTGCTGGGGAGGTTCTTATATAGTAAGGGGTAGGGAACTTTCCTATTGGTTGCTAGGGATGTTGCTAAGCTCAAACAAATATATTGTAGCCTTCTCATTGGCCCACAAGCAAGAAGTAGTGAGGGTACTGATGAAAAAAAATATTTGAATATTCGCAATTACGAAGATATAGCACTATATTCTAGATCTTCGCAAATTCTCGAAGAGCCAATATTCACAATAAAAATTCACGATTAGAATATTCGCGATCAACCCTACTTCAGACCTCCCTCTGGCTGGTACATGGGTACAGGGGTGGCTAGGGTGTCAGCTTCACATCTTTGTGCTTTCTCTAACACTGCGCTATCCCTGACTGAACTGGTTTAAACTGGATTACACTCACTCACTGACTAAGTTTGCTGACTCACTCCTCTCCTTATTATAGAGGGTGAAGCTAGCCCCATCTAGTGGTTGCTGTGAGATATGGCCTATAATTATCACGTGCTTACAGAGATATGATGTCAATATACTTTTGCACTTTGCAGTATACGTGACTTCTAGGAGCAGTATTTGGTTTTCTCTTCTAGGAGTTATCTTCAGTAATGATGAGATATGGAAGGTAACCCGAAGATTTACACTTTCCATATTAAGAGATCTTGGGATGGGGAAGAAACCCATTGAAGGCAGAATTATTGAGGAGCTACAGTTTCTGAATGCGGAAATTCAGTCTTATAATGGTGAGTGTGAGATACTTCTGTATTTGTAACTGATGCAAGTTTTGTACTGGAATGCAATACTACCAGTCTTATGCCTTATTCACAGAGTCAGTGTTCTGTCAGTGGCTTTAAGCCAAACTCAGGTGTGGTTTTAAACACAGAACAGTTGCAGATCGTTCCTGCTAGATACTGACCATACATGACCATAGGTCCTGGGTAGGACTGAGCTTTAACTTGAACTTTTTCTAGTCTAGGACCAGGACAGTGAGTGATGCTTTTTTTATGTTACATTCTAGGTAAACCCTTTCACAAGAAAGTGTTATATCTGGCTGCCCCTAACATAACTTTTAGGATGCTATTTGGGAGACGGTTTGACTATCACAACCCAACGTTTCAGAGGATCATATCCCTCATGGATGATATTGTTGTCAACACTGGTACACCGGGTGCAAAGGTAAAGTGTATCTTTAAAGTATCAATGATAATAGTTAATGAATCATTTATATCCAGATAAAGGCAAGAACACATCAAAGGCCATGACATGCTGTTGGCAAGAGAGGGATGCACAAGTGCAAATACAGTATTCAGTATACATAATTTTGGGATAATTACAAGGCATTATGGCAGATTGGGATCACCCTAAGTCATACACACAGTATAGTAGCTTTATGATATGTCTCTATGTACTTGACATGACAAAAAGGATTTAAAATATCAAGGTCCACCTATCATTGTTATTTTGTGATATATCATATATTAAATTTATTGTATGTTTTCCTCTTTCAGTACTACAATATCTTCCCAAAGCTGAAATATTTCTTTAAAGAACCCGCTCTTGTGATGGACAGGATTAATAAACTAAATGAAATGTTGAAGGTTCTTTTCAAGGAAGCAAAAGAAGCTAAATATGAAGAATCTTTCAGGACATACATAGAAGCTTTCCTGCAGAAAGATGAAAGGGTAAAAACTGTTTAATTAGCTGTGTAGTGACATAATTAAAGCTTTAAGAAAACATTAAATGGCACAAGAATTCAATACCCTCATGATAAAATTACCCATGTAATGCCCACATCTTGTTATTTTTGACAAATATGTTAAATTTAGTTTTACTAATGTGTCTGCAGCATCATCAATGTTTCCCTATAGAAAAACAGTTGCAAATAATTTTATAACCATTGCAAAAAAAAAAAACTGCTCTGTCAGATTTCTTTATTTTTTATTTTTTTGCAAGGTTGCTAGATTGAGTGACAGTGGAAAATATATGTTTGCAATAATGATATCTACAACAGCCAACAATCCTAGGTGTGATCAACACTATGGAGAGACTGAAATCTCTGCACATTAAAGGGAAACGGTCACCGGGATTTTGTGTATGGAGCTGAGGACATGGGTTGCTAGATGGCCGCTAGCACATCCGCAATACCCAGTCCCCATAGCTCTGTGTGCTTTTATTGTGTCAAAAAAACGATTTGATACATATGCAAATTAACCTGAGATGAGTCCTGTCCCTGACTCATCTCACGTACAGGACTCATCTCAGGTTAATTTGCATATGTATCAAATAGTTTTTTTGACACGATAAAAGCACACAGAGCTATGGGGACTGGGTATTGCGGATGTGCTAGTGGCCATCTAGCAACCCATGTCCTCAGCTCTGTACACAAAATCCCGGTGACAGGTTCCCTTTAAACATTCTATTTGTAGGAGCTCAGTTAACCCCTGACTAATCTATTTTGGGCCGTAATTACCAAACATTTTTCTTTTGCATTTCAAGAACCATAACTAGGGATGAGCGGACCCGTGGATGTTCGGGTTCGCCGGGTTTGGCCGAACTTCGGGTCAAAATTCGGGTTCGGGACCCGAACTTGACCTGAACTCGAACCCGAACCCCGTTGAAGTCAATGGGGACCTGAACTTTGGTGCACTAAAATGGCTGGAAAATAGTCGTAGGGGGCCGTAAGTGCTAGAGGGACACAAAACGAAGCAAAATGGGGATAAGAGAAGGACAGTTGCCCTGCAAACAAATAAAAAATTATAATCTTGAACTAGGAGGCGGAGGTCAAAATGGAGTAGAAGGTTGAAGAGGCGGTGGACGTGGCGGTGCAGGTGGAAGCGGCGGTGGAGGAAGAGGTAGCCAACACTGCTTTTGTCATTTTTCTATTTTTATTTTTTATAAATTTGGGAAGACCCCAAAACATTGGGAAATAGAAAAGAGAATGCAAAGAGAAAGTGCGCTGGAGTCTAACAAAGGCTGGGTGCGTCCATTATACTTGTCAACTCAGCACAAAGTACGGACAAGTCCTGAGGGATCCATGTCTGGTTCATTTTAATGAACGTGAGCTTGTCCACATTGGCTGTGGACAGGCGGCTGCGCATGTCTGTGATAACGCCCCCTGCCGTGCTAAACACACGTTCGGACAATACACTTGCAGCAGGGCAGGCCAGCACCTCCAAGACATAAAGGGCAATCTCAGGCCATGTGCCCTATTTGGAGACCCAGAAGTTGAAGGGGGCAGACCCATCAGTCAGTACGTGTAGGTGTGTGCACAAGTACTGCTCCACCATGTTGCTGAAATGCTGCCTCCTGCTAAGACGTTCCATATCAGCTGGTGGTGCTGGTTGTTGCGGCGTGCTGACAAAGCTTTTCCACATTTCGGCTATGCTAACCCTTTCTTCTGAGGTGCTGGAGGTGCCCCAGCTGCGTTGGCGACTTCTTCCTCCTCTGCCTTCGCCTTGTGCTTCCACTGAGCCCCACTGTCAGGTGTGAATGCCATCAGCAGCACGTCTACCAGTGTGCGCTTGTACTCGCGCATCTTCCGATCACACTCTATTGATGGAATTATGGACAGCACGTTGTCCTTATAGTGGGGAGCCAGTAGGATGGCCACCCAGTAATTAGCACTGGTTAAAATGTGGGCAACTCGGTGGTCGTTGTGCAGGCACTGCAGCATTTAGTCTCTCATGTGTGCCAGACTGCCCAGAGGCAAACAACAAGCTGTGGGACAGACAGCCCGAACTTTCTGCAGCAGCTCTGATATATCTGGGTAGTTTTTCAGGAACCTCTGCACCAACAAAATCCGCACAAGCACCAGGCAAGTGATGTTCGTCAAACCGGCTAGCCCCAGAGCTGCTACGAGATTTCTCCCGTTATCGCACACCACCAGGCCAGGTTTGAGGCTCAGCGGCACCAACCACTCATTGGTCTGTTGTTCCATGCCCGTCCACAGCTACTGCGTGGTGTGGGGTTCCCCCCACCCCAAACAGATGAGTTTCAAAACAGCCTGCTGTCGTTTCCCCCTGGCTGTGCTGAATTAACAGCCAGATTAATTATTATATTTCTGTGTCAGGGGTACAAAGCTGGTGTATTGCACCCACAAGAAAATCATTTTAGGTCACCCACAAAACAAATAGCCAAATTCTTAACATTTTCCCTCACTTCAGCTGCCTGCTCCCTGTCCCTGCACTACTCAGAGCTGATGGGCGGTGCTACACCTGATCTAGCTTATATAGAGGCTGGGTCACATGATGCACTGGCCAATCACAGCCATGCCATAACTAAGTGCCCACAGCGCAAAAGCTTGTTGATTGGCTGCCCTGCAGCCTTTCAAAAGATTTATTAAATACCCAAACTCAAACCCAAACTTTTTCGGCAAAGTTTGGGTTCGGGTTCGGGTCCGGGTACCCGATTTTGCAAAGTTCGGTACGGACTCGAACTTTACAGTTCGGGTTCACTCAACACTACCCATAACTTTTTCATTTTTCTGTCCACATAGCATCTGAGGGCCAAGTTGTATTTCAATGGAACCATTTTTTAGTGCAGTGTTTTTTATTTTTTTATTCTGTCGTTCACCATGCAGTATAACATAACTTTATTCTGTGTCAGTTCAATTGTATACCAAAATTGTATAGCTTTCTTTTTCAGTTTTTCTAGTTTTGCACAATAAACACACTTAAAATATTGTGTTGCCACATTCAACAGCCCATATTATTTTTACTTTTCTGTCAGATTTTACTTTTCTGTATGCTAGCTTGTGTTTTTGCAGGATGAGTTTATTAATACAAATTTGGCGTACAAATGACTTTTTGATCTGTTTTTTATTTTTTTATTTTTTGTGGAGGAGGCCGGATGAGGAAAAAAACTGAAATACTGTAATTGTTTATTTTTATTTTTTAAAGGCGTACACCTTGCAAGTTAAATACTATAACTTTAATTTAACCAAATTAATATTTTTTAAAGGTTTACTAATTTTGCACAATAAAAAAATGCTTTTTTAAAGAAAACTTTTTTTTTTTTCTTATGTCGCCATATTATAAGAGCCATAACATTTTAATTTTTCAGTTGATGGATCTTTGTGAAGATTAAACTAGGTTTTCCAAGATTTTCTTACTGATGACCTATCTATTCGGTGGGGTTCTAGCACCTGGGGCCCCCACGATCAGCTGTCTGAGGCGGCAGCTAGGCTGAGTGATGGCACATTCATGTTTTACGTGGCCTATGAGCAGCTCAGCCCCATTCAATGGGGCTGAGCGCGATACCAAGCACAGTCACTATACAGCAGGGATGTCAAACTCGTGGCCCTCCAGCTGTTGCAAAACTACAACTCCCATCATGCCTGGGCATACTACAGCTATCAGGGAATGATGGGAGTTGTAGTTTTGCAACATCTGGAGGGCCATGAGTTTGACATCCATGCTATACAGTGTTCTTCTTGGTAAGCTGCAAGAAGCTTCTCAAAACAGCTGATAGGCGGGAGTCCAGAGAATGGGTCATCATAAAAAAAAAATACTGGAAAATCCTTTTAATTTTGTGAGGGACTAGTTTTTATTGGTATCATAATGGGGTAAATGTGACAGTTTGATCTCTTTGCCATAGACAGCAGCGGACAGGAAGATAGAAGGGAGACGGTATGTGCATGCTACGTGTGCCGTCTCCTCATACAGATGATCGATGGGGGTGCCAGGTGTTGGACCCATGCCGATCTGATATTGATGACCTATCCTGAGGATAGGTCATCAATATTAAAAGCCCAGGCAACCCCTTTAAAAACACAGTGACCCAGCCTAAGGCCCCCAAGAGACCTTTTTAAAAAGGTGCATTGGTGGTCACTAATTGCCGGTTTAATGGTCTCTAGATGTCATGTAGATTTGTGTCTACTATTATATGTTTGTTACTTCTATTTTTTGTCTTTTAGGAAAAAGAAACAGATGGGAAAGGGAAAATCTTTACAGAAAAGAACTTGTTGGCTTCTGCATTTGATATCATGCTTGGTGGGACAGAGACCACGTCCACTACAATACAGTGGTGCATTCTGCTCATGATGAAAAATCCTCATATACAGAGTGAGTTAAAGCAAATGCGTCATCAGAAAATTAACTATTGTTTAAATCATATTTTTATGTTAAAGGCTATAGACACCTTGGGGGCAAGTTTCTTATGATGCATTTTACTAATTTCCGGCTAATAAAAATCTATTTTTCAATTGGTGTTTATTAAAAACGTTCAGCTGTTTTTGAGATATAAGGGTTAAAAAATCATGACCTCTATGGCTTAAATGAGTGTTTGTTGGGTCAGAGGATCTGAGATAAGGCTTCAAGTAAGCCAAGAGCTGACTGGATTGTAAAGTGATACTCTACAAAAAGTCTAAAAGACTGATTTTTTTAAACCCTTGTATCTCTAATGGCTGAACATTTTATTAAAGAACAATAAAAAAATAAAAAAAATTGCCCAAAATGCAATCATAAAAATGCCCTGAAGGTGTCCATAGCATATCTATATTTTTCAGACTTGTTGGTGATTTTTGTTTTAAAGGGGTTCTCCGGGAATTAAGAAAATGAAAATACTTAAATAATACTTCATTATAAATATATTCCCAAATACCTTACATTAGTTATAATGGCTTGTTCTGTCTGGGCAGTGCTCCAGACTAAAAAAAAGATATCAAGAAGCCATTGGCTCCTAACCTGAAAAATTTAGGAGCCAAATGAAATTTTTTGTCGCCAAATTTAAAATACATATAATATAGCTGGGATGCTTAGGAGCATGGGATTTTCTAAGCTACAGCCCACTCAGTTAAAGGGGTTATGCACTTATTTCCATGACCTCCCGGATTTTGACCTCGGCTTGCTCTCGTATTTGTCTCTGCCTCCTCCCTTGTACAGATGTGACCTCCTGGACTGACCTTGACTAGTTGACCCGCCTCGCTCTTCCGTTTTTGGTGGTACCTTGCTTGTTCTACCTCTATGTCCGCTACCTCTCATTGGCTGTCCGCTTCCCTGTTGTCTCTATCTCTCTCTTGCACTTACGCAGGTCAGGGACTGTCGCCCAGTTGCGCCCCGTCACCAAATAGGCAGGGACAGGGGACCGGGTGGCAGCTCAGGGGGTGCACCTCCGCTCTATCTTGATACACGTGACGCTACCCCATGACACTGAGGGTCTAGGTGTAAATGGTGACAAGACTACAAAGGACAAGGACAAGTTACTTCAGAACACTGAGGTAAAGAGCTGCCTCATCCTCCTCTCTGCTCTGCTTGTTAGGGATTACGGTCCTGAATACAGTTTAATATGGTCATCAGCTGAATCTCTGTAGGAATGGAGTTCATGAGCAGTAGCACTTGTCTGCAGTCTCCATTATCACAGCCCCACATTACCACAGTCTGTCCTGTCCATCCTCTCTGTACTTCATGTCTCCTCGTGAACTCCATTCCTACAGAGATTCAGCTGATTCAGCTCATCTGTATTCAGGATCATAATCCCTGACAAGTTAGAGAGGAGGATGAGGCCGCTCTTTACCTCAGTGTTGTGAAGTAACTTGCCCTGCTGTGTGATTAGGACAGGTTTTGTATGTACTAATAGGACAGCCGCCATTTTGTTTCCTCTAATTATTGCTCCCTAGACAAAACGAGCCATTATAACTAATGAAAGGTATTTGGGAATATATTTATAATAAAGTAATATTTACGTATTTTCATTTCCTTAATTCTCATTAACTTTCCATGTTACTGTCTATATTTAAAAAATCCTGAAATCCTGAAGTTTTTGTACTGGCTACTAGGCCTGATAATATGTTAGGACTTCCTGTCCTTTGAAGAGCAATGGACAGCTCACTTAGTTACAAAGGATATACTAAGATCCAATAAATGCTGAGCGCACATAATAGACTGGTGCCAACAGATGAAAAAGAGAGAAGAATGGGCCCCAAGCAAAACGGGCGTTCCACAGATTCTTCTGGGGGGAAATTAGCACTGAGGTCCCTTGAAGTGGCAAAAATGTATCAATTTCTGAAGTCTCCAAAGACTAATACATGAGCAGGGCAAAAAGCGCTGCAGGATAACAGTTCCAGTGGAAACAATAATTCTGCAGGCATGGAAGAGGAAGTAACTAAGGAACTCTCTCCACCTTAGGGGACAGTGACGGTAGAGGAACGAGAATTATCTAAAGTTTATTCTTCCTTGTTAAAAGAAATACTGCTGGCAGCAAAGCAAAATCGGGAACTAATACAGGACATTTCAATGCAGCTTGGATCAATTCAGACAGATGTAGTTCTGATAAGGGAGGATGTCTCTAAGATTCAAGACAGAGTTAATAATGTGGAGGGCTCTTTGGCTGTTTTACAGAATTAATATAAAACCTCAAAAACTGAGATCTCTACTTTAAAGATGGATCTGAATTCCCTTAGAAAAAAAAGTGGTGGATCTAAGGGACCGGTCAAGGAGATGCAACGTGAGAATTTGGGGCTTACCAGGGGGTGCGGAGGATAGAAATCCTACTCAATTCCTACAAATGATGATTCTGGAGAAGTTTAGGAAAGATAATTTCTCCCCACTGTTTCTAGTGGAAAGAGCTCACCGGGTCCCCGGAGGAAAACCAATCCCCGGGAGGCACTGGACACTTTTGGCGAAGATACTGACCTCACGGGACAGAGATATGATATTAAGAAGGGCCAGGGAATGTCCTCCTATCATATATAATGGGAAAAGACTGGCTTTTTTTCCGGACTTTTCTAAAGAGATCCAAGAAAGGAGGTGCTCCTTTACTGCGGTCAAAAAGCGTTTACAAGAAAAAGATATCAAGTACTCATTTGTATATCCAGCTAAACTTTGTATTATTTTTGAGGACGAAATCCACTTTTTTGATAACTCGGATCTTGCTATGGACTGGCTTGATCAGAATAATATCTGGTTAAGTCCTATTCTATTTTGTATATAATGGTGGAGTAGGGCAGCAGTGAGAGGGGGAGGGTTGGTCATAGTTGAGAGATCTGTTGCAGAATGTGGCGAATCAATTGGATTGGGGAAGGGGCGGGGGGGAGTTTCTGGGGTGGGTTGGGATTGCGATGTGTCTCCTAGGACGGGCGGGTGGATGGCTGGGACAGTGACTATTCTTCTACAATGGGAGTTTGTTGGCAGATCCGATGACAGTTAGAATCCTTACTTGGAATGTACAGGGTCTTGGTGATAAGATAAAAAGACAGGCGGTTCTTAATTTGGCTTACAGACATCTACCAGCGATTGTTTGTCTGGTGGAGACTCATTTCACCGAGGAGATGGCCTTGTGATTCGGTAGGGGATGGGCTGTGCAGACTTATCACTCCGCTTTTACCACTTATTCCAGAGGAGTTTTAGTTTTAATTCATAGAGGGATTGATTTTGTCTATGAGGCATCCTCTATTGATAAGCAGGGGAAATTAGTTTTTTTATTTGGAAAGCTTCTTGGAAGAATAATTATTTTGGCTTTTATATATATTCCTCCTCCCTTTTCTTTATATGTACTCAATTGTCTACTAACCTTCATGGATCAATGGCAGGAATGCCCCTCATTAATAAATGGAGACTTTTATAGTTTGTTTGTTTTTTGAGCGATTTTCTTATGTAGGGGCTCATTTTTTGCGGGATGAGGTGGCGGTTTTATTGGTATAATTTTGTGGGACATATGCCCTTTTGATTGCTTGGTCTTGCACTTTTTGTGATGTAAGGTGACAAAAATGGCTTTTTTGACACAGTTTTTTTTTTTGTGGTGTTTATCGGACAGGGTGGATCATGTGATATATTTATAGAGCCAGTCATTACAGATGCGGGGATACCTAATATGTGTGCTTTTTAATTTTTTTTTAATTTTTTATTATAAAATCAGGGGAAAAGGGGCGTTTTTTTTTTTTTTTTACTTGAAACTTTATTTTTTTTAATCAAAAACACTGTTTTTTTACTTTTTTTGAACTTTATTTCTGGCTTTAACTTTTGGGGGTCTGATCCCCTCTGTAATGCATTACAATACATCTGTATTGTAATGCATTGCCTGTTAGTGTATGACACTGAGTCATACACTAACAGGTTGCCTAGGAGACGCAGCCTGAGGCTGGATCTCCTGGGCACCTGTAGAAGGCAGGTCCCGATGCCGTGCAAGGCATTGGGCAGCCTCTGCACGGCATCGGGCTGCCTTCTCACCCATCGGTTTCCCCCCGATGGGCTCCCTCACCCGCATTAAACCCCTTCTATGTCGCGGTCAGCGCTGACCTTGGCGTAGAAAGGGTTAATGCGCCGGCATCGGGAACAGCTGTTACCCTGCAGCTGATCGGGCTGGCGCAGCTCCTGCACCCGCCCGATCAGCGGGCCGTAATAGATGGCGCTAGGCGTCAAGTCTAGTCCCACTGCACCGTACTATTATGGCGCTGGTCAGGAAGGGGTTAAAGGGTGGTTTGGAATAAAGGGATTTCTTTATTGTACACCCCTTTGGAATAATCATGGTTTACAGGAATTATATAATTTAGATGGGGATAAGTATTGGCAAAAAAAACAATATCTTATATGTTGCACAGGTGGTGGGAAATGGGGTCGTACTCCTATTCTTGGAACTCGCACAAAGGACACATATTGAGAATTTTTCGTGGTTTAGGTACTTTCAGTTACGTTCTGCACTTTCCAGTCTACAGGGACATTTTTTGTTTGAGGTAGACACCTCTACCCCTTTGAATGATCTGATGGGAAATCTGGGGCAGAAGGTCAAGATTTCTCAATTGTATAAATTGTTGTTGGATGCGCTATTTAACACTATATGCTCCCCTGGACAAAGGGCCTGCGGAGTGGATTGTTTAACGATTCAATTAGGTGAGTGGGGAAATATATTAGCTAATTTAAGACCAGTGTCTCACCTGGACCTGATTACTTACATATGTTTTGGTCCTGTAGGGAATTATAAGAATATTCGAGGGCAATTAATAACTACATTACCCAAAAATTGAAAGTAGCGATTCCGTTCACTGAACAATGTTGGATACTTGGCGATCTTTCCCTGATAAATTGTTATAAGTATAAAAAGATTTTGTTAATTGAATTAATGTTTCTGGTCAGACTCTTGATTACAAGGACCTGGTTTTCACGAAAAACACCTACCATATCTACTTAAATTTGATTAATAAGATCAGGAGATATGAAAATATTTTATAGAAGTAAAGGAACACTGAGGAGAAATGGAATAGGGTATGGGGGAATTGGAAGTCTTAAGCTTCCCTGCCTTTTACCTCATCGGTATCCCTTCTCCGTCTTGTTGATGGAGGGGATAGGAGATGCATTGCAACGGGGAGGAGGGGGAGGGGTAAGGGAGGGGGATAAGGTTTAAATGTGGGGAAAAGAGGGAAAGTAATAATGTTGTTGATTAATTTTTGTATGGTAATAACTGTTTGTTTTTCTTCTAATAAAAATTGTTTGCAAAAAATAAAAAGATGTCTCCTCTGCCAGTTCTCTGAGACCAAAACTGCCTTCCCTCACTTCACATTCACACTTGTTTAAGCCAACAGCTTCCTACCAGCCAATCGGATCTGGTTACTGAGAGACACGCCTCCTCACTCTGAAGCCTAATGCAGGCATGCAGTGTGAAGGACCGGCCCTCTGTCTTCTGTTTACACTAAAGGGAAGACAGACAAGCCATAGCAACAGTCTATTAAGAGACCAGTGGAAAGGGACAGGGGACATTAATGAAAGCTGTTATTATAAGGTAATTACAGATCTTTTGACAATCATGGACAAACTAACTCAGGTATACATGCCTAGCTCTAATAAACTAGCAAATAAAAAAATATGACAGTTACCCTTTAAATGCTAGAGATTTGTGCTATAGTTTTACTGGTTAAATTTTTTACTGTATGGTACATCCGAAGTCGATTCGCTAAAAACTTTGTTCTAATACTGTACAGAGATCCCTATTAGTATTAGAATGTATGGGCTCCGATGAGCCGAAGTTACAGAGAGGGGTCTCTGTACAGTATTAGAACAAAGAGAATCAACTTCAGATGTACCATACAGTGAATACAGTAAAAATGTAACCCGTAAAACTATAGCACAAATCTCTGTACCATCCGAAGTCAATACGCTCTAGTATTCACTGTGGGGTAAAAATGACACATTACCTTATTCTGTGGGTCAGTATGATAACAGTGATATCAAATTTAGATAGTTTATGTTTTAATACTGTTATAAAAATGTTAAAACGTTTCAGTAGGGTACATAGTAGTACCAGTACACCACCCTGAAACAAACAAAAAGAACCAGGTGGTCCTACCACATCCTGGGCATCGTGGGGTGTTGGCACTATGTAGACAATAGCCTCATAAGCAGGGATGGTAACTGTTCCTGTTAAGGACCTAGTCGGGGGTACTGTGCTGCCCTAAAAAAAAACTAACCATGGAGCACCTTCCCAGACAAAGTCAATGGGATGAAGTAATAGGACAATTTAGGGTCAGGTTCTGGACAGGGTTGCCCTTTTCAGTCCGGGTGCTTTATGATTAGGACTTTTAGGGCCAATACAGGACCCCTGACTAGAGCCATAACAGGGACAGTTACCATCCCTGCTTATGTGGCTATTTTCTATATTTTATCATTACAGTGACCTGGTTTCAGATCCAGCAGACATTGTGCCGACACCCCACAATACCCACTTGGTTCTTGTTGTTTGATACATGTTGTACTAGTTTCGCCCTGTACCCTATTGAAACTCTTATTCAGAAAGGTGTACCAACTATAACTTGTTAATTATAGCAACATAATACAGTGATCCCTCAAGATACAATGGCCTCAGGATACAATATTTTTAACATACAATGGTCTTTTCTGACCCATCGTAAGTAGAAACTAGACTCAACATACAATGTCTCAGATCCAACCAGTCAAGGCCACTTCTCTAGTACAATAGCTGGATTAGTTGTTAGTTAGCAGCTTTTCTTGACTGTTATATGTAAGGACTTGTCCTAGTTATCTGCTTATTTTTCTTGATTCTTAATTTTCTCTTATCTTCGATGACATTTTGGGGCTTTGAAACCGATTACTCAAGTTACAATGGTTTCAACATACAATGGTCGTCTGGAACCAATTAATATTGTAACTTGAGGGACCCCTGTATGCATAGATAGCGAATGTCGGGAAGGAGCAAAACAGCTTTAATAATCATATTGTAACTGGTATAAGCTGTGCACCTATGTGATCATCACTAATGACCAGAGCAGGTCAAACATCCCATCATTTTCCAGCGGGATATTTTCTGCTTTACATGGATATTTCAGGATAAGTCAGTGGATGAAAATAATATTTCATTTTGTATTTATTTCAGAAAAAGCCCAAGATGAAATAGAAAATGTGATAGGTCTTGAGCGTCCTCCTAGATGGGATGACCAGAAAGTCCTTCCGTACTGCTTGGCTTTAGCCCATGAAGTTCAGCGCGTTGCCAACATCTTACAGTATTTTCCACATACCACAGCCACAGACGTCCATTTCAAAGACTATTTTATACCAAAGGTAATTTTTTCTCTGGCAGTAAATTCTTCAAAATGTCATAAAAACGTGTTCTAGTGACCTAGATCATAAGCAATTATTGACTTTTTGGGTCGAAACTGTGCGTAACATAGGGGCACATTTATTAAGACTGGCGTTCTAGACGATGATCTTAATAAACCTCTAAGTTGGCGGTGGTTCCACCAAAAATATGAAGAGACGCTGGCCTCTTCATGACTTCGGTGGATCCTCTGCCTGCCTGAAAGAGGCCTAGAAGAAGGTAAATAAGACAGGCCTGTCGGCCCATTCCTTGCCCACCCCATGCCCACTTTTCTAGACCTAGTGTGAGTAAGTAGAAGTCGCAAATAGCAGCGCAACTAGCCGTTGTGCTGCAATCTGTTCCTGAAGTATTCACTGGCCACTTACCTGTCCCGGCGTCCGCCCAGAGAGGCCAGTGCATCCGTGTACAGTGGGACGCCACTGTCAAACATCGGTCAGCCTGCCAAATGGACTCAGCAGTGGGAGTATTGCAAAATATATGCTGAGATTATTTCTCCCTGTCTGGTCGGCAGTATTGGGGGATTCTGATTAGTGCATTGAACAGAGCAGCGATACTGTATTATTAACCCGGACTAAGCATAATTTATCATTGACCAGAACTAAAGTTGTTGAACATACGGAGATAATTGATGGAACTTAATTGATGGAACTTACTTGTGGCTACATGTGGCTATATGTGTTCAATTTGAAGATATTCCGAGCGGGCTGAGATACAGGACTTACTACGTGCCACCTTGTGGTAGCATCACATTTACTCTGCAAGTAACATTAAGAATCCACCCTGCAGTGTTTTATATTGAACTGATGGCCATATTATAAACACCGCATGGTGACTATACAGATTTCATGTGGACTAATACTATTAGCAAAAAATGTGTAGTGGCTCACCTGTTTAGTGACTGGAGTAAGGTGCTCTAAGTCGTATCTGATCCACCCAGTCAGAAAAATTGTACAAAAAGTATTACTACAGAGACCGGCACTCTAAATCTGAGGTCACGCAGAAGGTCAAAATGTAACAAATTTATTAGTATATTTAAAATCATTAATACATAAACACACCCCTAAATACAATACAATAAAATAAGATACACTAGAAGAGGATAAAAGGAGGGGTCCCCCCTCAAAAATGTTGTAGGTATTAGTTCTGTGACATTTACATCACCTAATAGGGAGAAGAATACAAAAACTATTTCAGACACTGCAAAGATGTATAAAGAAGGAGCACAATGTTTGGCTGTCTATGTAATTGCCCTATTTGTAACAGGAAACACAAAGTGTAATACAACTTAACACCGCTAGATGGTGCTATAACCACACTAAACACTTCAGAAATACAAAGACTGAGGCAGGCGGGATCTGTAATGGTTCTCTAACCCTGCTGGGCAGAACAGGATTTAACCGGGCAGTGGCCCAAAATTGTATTATAGAGTGAAGGAGCTCTCTTCTTTTACACCGTCTGCTGATTCATATAGATTGCTATAGAACCTGTTCACCCCAAAATCAGTAGTATCAGACAGCAATTTCAACCCAATTACAGAAAAAAAGAGTAACGGATATGCTTATGTATAAAAGAATGTGAACAACCTAAAATCTGTAGTATTAAAAAGCTTTTTAACCCCAATTAGTGCAGCAAGTGTAATAGAATAGCTCCTATTACCCAGGCTGTACACTGTTCTATTGGCCCCTGCATTTTCACTATAGTGCGGATGAAGTCTCCCTATTATATCCCTACACTATGAATAGTCTGTCCCTGAACTGCTGAATAGTAATATCTTGCAAATAAAGTATTTCCTAATCACTGTCCCTAGAGCCTGTCACGTCTCTCCATGCATTAAGTACACAGTAAAATGGAGGAGACAGGGCAGCGTACCTCCCAAGTTTTGAAAAAAAGGAATAGGGACACTACTTACGACGGGCAAAGCACACCACAGCCACCCCTCTAAATCGACCTAAAGCATAACTATACAACTAATACCACCCAGTCCCTAAATGCCCCCACATTGTAATTATTTCCATTTATGTCGCCACACAGTAGTTATGCCCACATTGTGCCCCCTTCACAGATTATGCCCAGATATGTGCCACCCTCACAGTAGTTATGCCATATATGTGCCCCCTCAGAGTAGCGATGCCAAGATATGCGCCCCCTCACAGTAGTTATGCCCAGATATGTCGAATTTTTTTACATATGTCGCATTTTTCCTGAAATTCGAATAGAATCCTACTTCGGCAACTTCGATTTGCTCAACACAACCCATTATCTTATTGGCCTTGGCAGCAGCTGCCTGACACTGGTTTCTACAGTTTAGTTTGCTGTCCACTAAAATGCCTAAGTCCTTTTCCATGTCAGTGTTACCCAGTGTTTTACCATTTAGTATGTACGGGTGACTTGCATTATTCCTTCCAGTGTGCATAACCTTACATTTGTCAGTGTTCAACCTCATCTGCCAAAACGTTACATATCCAGCTCACCTTTTTACAAATGAGAAAATTTAAAGATCCCCCAAACACTGCACTCCTACAGGAAGTGGGGGTGGGAGGTAAGAACAAAATCATCCCTCCAGCATCAAGCCACCTGTTTCAAAATCACATGTGGGTTTAATACTTGTGTGTATGCAGTAAGGTAACACAATAAGACATATGTTAACATTAGTTATCATTGTGGTTTGATAACCAATGTTAATACATGTTCTATTCACCCCGTGCTTTCCAATTAGTTGCCAAAAAATACGCTTAGTAACCTAACCGCCAAACTACAGGAGCCATTGTCTGCTGGCTGTTGTGGCAGTTAGACTAGAAATTCATCAGGTTGCATATAGCAACCAATAACAGCTCAGCTTCTATTTTGCTACAGCATGCTGAGGTTTGCTTTCCGTCCTGGAATGCAGAGCAAAACGGATCCGTCATGACCTAAAATGCAAGTCAATGGGGACGGATCCGTTTTCTCTGACACAATAGAAAATGGATCCGTCCCCCACTGACTTTCAATGGAGTTCATGACGGATCCGTTTTGGCTATGTTAAAGATAATTCAACCGGATGCAGAAGGTTGTATTATCAGTAATGGAAGTGTTTTGGCTGAACCCTGCTGGATCCAGCAAAAACGCTAGTGTAGCCTTATTATGGAAATCACTGTTAATGAGATGGGGGTACTGTAGAGGTCACAAATAAAGGGCGGGCCGCTGTGGAGGTCACTGTTAAAGGGGCGGGTGCTGTGGAGGTTACTGTTAAAGGGGCGAGCGCTGTGGAGGTTACTGTTAAGAGAGCGGGGGATTGTGGAGATTAATATTAAAGGGGCAGCTGCTGTGGAGGTCACTGTTAAAGGGGCGTTCGCTGTGGATGGGAGCAGGGGACTGCGGAGGCCACTATTACAGGGGCAGCTGCTGTGGAGGTCACTGTTAAGGCAGCAGGGTACTATAGCAGTCACTGTTAAAGGGGCAGGGAACGGTGGAGTTTACAGTTAAAAGGACGGTCTGCTATGGAGGTCAGTGTTAAGGGGCAGGGTGCTGTAGAGGTCACTGTTAAAGGGGCAGGGTTCTGTAGAGGTCACTGTTAAAGGGGCAGACCCCTGTATAGGTCACTGTCAAGGGGCAGGGTGCTGTAGAGGTCACTGTTAAAGGGGCAGACCCCTGTGGAGGTCACTGTAAAGGGGGTGGGATGCTGTGGAACTCACTGTTAAAGGGGCGGGCTGCTGTGAAGTTCAAAGTTAAGGGGGTGGGCTGCTGTGGAGGTCCTATTTTAAAGAGGGGGTAGTGCTAAGGGGTGGGGGACAGACATGCAGACATACGGACACAGAATGCACACAGAGTAATTTCCGTTTTCTTTCAAGCCCCGTTGAAACTAATGGTTTCGTATAAGGTGCTGCAAAAAAACAGAATGGAAACAGAAGAAAAATACGTTTGTGTGCAAGAGCCCTTATGGAGAGGAAAGTAAAGGGGGCAGGAATGAGGAGTTTACATTTCCATGGCTAGGCTCCAAATGCCATAAATAAAATACGGAAGGAACTCTTTAGGGCAGCCTGCACTGAACAGAGTTTCACTCTCACATGACTTTTAAAGCACCTCATGCTCTGCTCACAGCATTCATATCCAGACGACCATAAACGGTGACTGTATACTGCCGAGAACTGGATTTCTCCTGTTTGTAAAGAGAGTGACCTTGAATATGGTGGTCATTATGTCTAATATTGAGGTGGGTTAGATGGGGAAGGACACAAGCTTTGGTGGTAAAAGCTATAGCGATGGCCGACATCCCACTGGAGATGTATTATTATATTTGGAAGATCTATAAAGTTATGGAACATGTTACAAATCTGTCATTATGTATTAGGGAACTACAGTGATCCCTCTTTTCACATCAATTCTCTGTGACGAAACCCAGTGGGAGACCCCCAACCAATTTAACCCCAATCATTTCTTGGATGCTGATGGAAAGTTCTTGAAGAAAGATGCATTTTTTCCATTCTCCAAAGGTGAGTAGATCCTCTGCAGTAACTTATATTAGGTACCACTGAACTTGATGAGAATTTTACAGTTGATTAAAAATGTTATCATTCATACAAGATATGGCTTTCCCATGATAAGTCAGATAGAGCGCCATTGTTCCCAAGGAAAGCTCTTGCACCCAGTATTTTGTTCCTAGATTTTGTTCAGATAAAGGAACACTAAGTCTCAAGTATTTCTTATCTACTTGTCCTGTTCAGTTGAATTCAATCGATGATTATGCCTATGACACTGTCACGTTTGGGTCCAAAATTTTTATTGAATATATCTTATAGCAGTCCGATATACAGAGCTCCAAATCCTTTGCATAGACATCAAGGTAAATGATATAATTTGTGGGTAGCTGTAGCCGCCACCAGGGGGAGCTCAGGAGCCTGCTGCATAATATCACATTGAGCTCTGTGAGGGTGCATTCACATCACCGTTTAGCTTTCCGTTCTTCTGATCCGTCAGAACAAGAGAGAGAGAAAAAAAATACAGTATCCTGTAAAAAAAATAAAATATATGGATCCTGTTGCATCAGTTGTCATCTGTTTGAGCCATTTCCGTCTGAGATCCGTTTTTTAGATGAAAACAAAAGTATTGCATGCAGATCTCAGACGGAAATGGCTCAAACAGATGACAACTGATGCAACAGGATCCGTTTATTTACAGGATCCTGTTTTTTTCTGTCTCTGCCTTCTTTTGATAGATTAAAAGAACGGAAAGCTAAACAGTGATGTGAATGCACCCTAGGGCTACTTTCACACTTGCGTCAGAAGATTCTGGCAGGCAGTTCCAGACGCAAACGGATGCGGATCCGTCTGACAAATGCATTGAAATAGCGGATCCGTCTCTCCGGTATTTATTTTTTCACAGATTTAAAGGTCTGTGCATGCGCAGACCGGAAGAACGGATCCGTCAATGCGGCAATTTTAATGCCGGTGTTCTGTAAAATTTCCCTACCCGTGAAATTTTTCTACCCTTGTCACTTTCTGTTGTGACGCGGCCGCACCGGACATGGTGTTCCCAGCTTTGGAAGGAGGTGTGCGGTGCCGCGCAGGCACACAACGAAGGAGTAGGGACATTTCACACTAGAGTTGAAGATTTTTTGATCCGTCAGAAGAAGAGAGGGGGGGAAAAAACAGGATCCTGTTGCATCGGTTGTCATCAGTTTCAGCCATTTCCGTCTGAGATCAAATTTTTAGACAGAAAAAAGTCCTGCATGCAGTAAATTTTTTGTTTTCTAAAAAAATGATCTCAGACAGAAATGGTTCAAACGGATGACAACTGATGCAACAGGATCCTTTTTTTTTTTTTTTTTTACAGGATCCTTTTTTTTTTCTCTCTCTCTCTCTTCTTCTGATGGATCAGAAGAACCTAAAGCTAAACAGTGATGTGAATGCACCCTAATAACACAGAATGCAGACAGCTCCCCTAGTGGTGGAACCAGTTATGTTGTATTTTCACCAATGATTTGCAAACCCTGGATACTGACTACTTTATGTGTACGCAGGGCGCAGAGTCTGCGCTGGAGAGAGCCTTGCCAGAATGGAGCTATTTCTTTTCATCACTGGATTGCTGCAGAAGTTCACATTCACACCCCCTCCGGGAGTGAGTAAAGAGGACTTGGACCTCACTCCAGAAGTAGTCTTCACCATGAGAACCAAGGACTACCACGTCTGTGCAACTCCCAGGAACTAGGCAGATTAAACACTGTCAACATATTCCATTTGGATTTGTGCCTTGAAGATCAGGGGTGAGCGGAGCGAACCGAGCTTAGGATCCAAGATGCGAATTCGATTAGTTCCTAAACTTCATCTTAATGTTGTACGGAGACCTGTCTCCATAAAGCATTAAAATGTAAGTACCTATAGAAAATTGCCAGACCCCATATACTTAATTAGACACTTTATTGAACAATTAATAATCATAAAGACCGCTCCGCTCCAGATAGATACAGATCCGACCAAATTGTGGCAGATGGACAACTTTCTTGATATAGTCAATCACTGTTATGTCAAGCATGGACTCCGCAATGACTCGTCAACACCTCCTATATTAGAAAGGACAGAATGGCCAAATATAGTGAAGTACTGCTAGTACTTGATACCAAACCAGCATTTAATGTACTTACAAGATTGCATAAAACATGAGCATAAAAAAATTAAAACCAGGTCTCCCGTCACCAGCCCGACCCGGATTTCGTCTTCACTTCGTCAGGGGCATATGCATATGTCTTTATGATTATTAATTTGACCTTGGTGCGAATTGGACTCACTACGCCGGAGACCGGCTGCGCTCATAGTAGGAATAGCAATTGGAGACTAAACTTTTTATTTCTACTTTATTGAACAACATCTTTTAAATAGTTAATACAATGCAGGGAAAATGGCGACATCACTGGAAAGGAGACACGATGGGAGTAATTCATGGCAGCTAAAGACAACATCCATAATAAATCTAAATGCCAAAGTCAGTTACCCATGCCCTGTCTCCTCCAGGATGGCTCCAGCCACGATGCGCGTTTCGGTGATCACTAGAGCCTCATATGGTCATGATATGTTTTACGTGATGACGTTGGAGATTTATCTACCTCCATTGAATCCAAGTATTTGGTGTTTGACCCTATTTGTCGATTGGCCTCTTTTTGTAGCGTTAAAATCTATGTGCTGTGGCGAGGCAAAATTCGTTAAGTCCGAAGACTTTGGTGAATAACTTAAGGCTTCGATTCTACAACTTTAAAAACATTTTAAAACAGAAATCTGAAGTAGGCTTCGGTACCGAGGTACAAGCTTCCGATTTAACAAATTTTGCCCCTGCCGCAGCAGATACATTTTAATGCTGTAGGGAGACAAGTCTCCGTACAGCATTAAAACAAAGTTTAGGAACAAATCGACTTTAGGAACAAATCGACTTCGCATCTTGGATCTAAAGCTCGATTTGCTCCCCTTCCAATTCAGTAGTAGGTGTGAAGACCACATAGACCTCAGTGCTCCACCACCGGGCACTTACTCAACTAACACTTACAATAATTGCTTTTAAAAAGAAGCTCCTTCTTTGTATACAAAAAGTAAGAGCACCTCTATGTCTTAGGCTACTTTCACACTAGCGGCAATGACCTCCGGCAGGCTGTTCCGTCAGGTGAACAGCCTGTCGGATCCGTCCTGCCGCTAGTGAACGTGTGCCCCCGGACTGCTGCGCTGTCCCCATTGACTATAATGGGGGCGGGGCGGAGTTCCGGCAGAGGCACGGCAGCGCACCGCGAGAGGCTGCTGTAATAAATGTCGGACATGTCGTAGTTTTATTCCGGCAGCCTCTTGCCGTGCCTCCACCGGAACTCTGCCCCCGCCCCCTTTATAGTCAATGGGGACAGTGTGTCAGTCCGGGGGCACACGGTCACTAGCGGCAGGACGGTTCCGACAGGCTGTTCACCTGCCGGAACACTCTGCCGGAGGTCCATGCCGCTAGTGTGAAAGTAGACTTACCACCTTAAAATGCATTATATATTTTAATACAGATCTACATTAAACGGAAAAATAAAGCATGAAAATGTCATTTCTGTCACCAATGGAGTAATGTTCATGCGTTCAATGATGTCATTATATATTAGGTATTTAGACTTTATTAGGAAGATACTGTAGCTCCAAGATTAGAATGCCTTCTTCTTATTGCTCTAGGCTGGAGTCTGAGCAACACAGCGTCTTCAAGTCTTTTGAACGATCATAACAGCAAGTGATGAATGTTTTGACTTTGACAGGGAAAGTGCCCCGCACATGTCATTATATCAGTGTGAACAGATCTGGTTCTGACAGGGGCACATAACCCAATGACACATAACCATGAACCATGCCAGAAAAGTCTAAGGTTAAATTATAATTGACAAGTATATAATGGAAATGACTTCTAAATAACATATAGTAAGAAATTCATGCAAAAATATGGATTCATTAAAAAGTGTGCCACAATACACACATTTTTAAAATGATAAGGGTTAATAGGTAAGTGTTTCTAACATCCGTCGGTATAAATTTAACAGATTTAAATGCCATGCCGCTTCGGACACTAATATTCTAACCCACAATTTGCACAAAGCTTTCTCTAGGGAAGGATCGAAGATATCATGAAATGAACAAAACTATTTTAAGCCATTATCATTGCGTTCATAATTGAAGGAAATGGGTGTCGACATGGGTGGGAATAGGACACCCTGTACTCAGTGAGATGTTTACAACAACGGAGGTAGAAGATGCATCCTGGCAGGGGCGGATTGGCCATAGAACTTACAGGGAAATTTCCCGGTTGGCCAATGCCCTGGGGGCCGCCTGGGCCCTCCTCACAGCCGGCCAGAGGAAGTTTTTGGGGATGCGTTTTGTGCTGTTGGGGCAGTGTTTTGTGATGGACTGTGGTATTTGGCTCTGTCGGGGTGGTATAATGTGCCCCAATATGGTATTGCTGGCCCTGCCTTCCATCAATCTGGACCCGACTACAAAACGGGGCCTCTTTTAGTATTTTTTCCAGGGCCACTTTAAGTTCACAGTTTGCTCCTGCATCCTGGCCATGTTGTCTGAAGGGGTCCAAGGCGGCTCTGCCACAGAAGAAGACACCAGTGTTCGAAATGGGAAATGAAGGGGGGTCTTTATTACGGATTTTGTATTAGAACAATCCTGGCTATTGATCGTAAACTAATAAAAAAAAACATGTATATTTGTAGAAACAAATTTGTTAAGAGGTGAATGTTTATAGCTGTAGACGAAATAGATAAGATGTATAGTAATGTCATGTAAATGACGGCTATAATGGTATGGATACTTCTAATTCAATAAAGCATCAAGCTGAAGCTACTTGTATGTGCGTTTTTATATTTTTTTATTGTTTTGTAGATACAGTAAATCTTTACTTCCCATATGTAGTCGCCATGATAATCCTGGTTCAGTCCCAGTGGATGGATTATTTTTAAGTGGTTGTCGGATATAAGTCAATCATGAATGGCAGACACGAGGGTGTGCAAAGCTAAATGATTGTTGTGAATCCCAGTGGTCCCGAGAATGGGAGCGTACTTGGATATTTCTGGCAGTCCTGTAGAGAATGAATAGAGTACTAGTGCGTATGCTCGGCATGTCACTCCATCAGGATAGGGACATGGGACCCGAATTCTTGGGATTGGTGGGGTCCCGGAAATCAGACCCCTACTGATCAGCATTATGCAATCTGAATATTGGGACTAGATGTCCATTTCCCCTCCAGATCCCTGCCCAACAACAATATGTAACGGCAGTAAGGAGATTATAGAATGGTCCTTTCAATAAGCAGCATAGCCCCATAGTGGAAAATCTTAATAATCTGGTTGTAATAAAAAGAGTAATTATGCTATCTATTGCTAACTTCAAGGTACAGTCCTATGTAGTGGCAGCTACATGCACTGTAAAAACCACAACCACAACGACATTGTATTACTAAGAAAAAATCAAGCGGCATCATTAGAAACCCAAACTGCTTGACTTTTTGTCTGTATCCAGCTACTGGTAAATGGGACTGTACTCTTAAAGTGTAACTGTTATATATTTTTTTATTTGCTAGTTTATTAGAGATAGGCATGTATACATGAGTTAGTCTGTCAATGATTGCCAAAAGAGGTTATTCCATAATCTGTTACAGATTATGTAATTTCCATAATCTGTAATTTTTCCACTGGTCCCTTAAAAGACCGTTACTAGGGCTTGTCTGTCTTCCCTTTAGTATAAACAGAATACGGAGCAGCGGTCATTCACACTGCATGCCTGCATTAGGCTTCAGAGTGAGAAGGCGTGTCTCTCAGTAATCCAATCTGATTGGCTGGCAGGGAGCTGCTGGCTACAGCAAGTGTGTATGGGAAGTGGGGGAAAGCAGTTTTGGCCTCAGAGAGAACTGTCAGAGGAGCCATCTTGAGAAGATCCTCCTATTGTCAGGCTTAAAACAGCCGTAACTAAGGGAAAACCACAATGAAAACAGATGTATGTGAAGAAACTAAAGACTGCTTTATGTATAATGCTGCAGCAGCAGTAACATATGCTAAAATAGATTTTTTTTTATGACAAAATGACAATCTGTAACGGTCACGTCCACACACACACAGGGGGAAGGATAGTGACCACTGCGCTCCACCCTCACCACTGGCCCTGCCTACTTGCCTCACGAGTCCTGATGACAGGGTATAACTGGACGACAGTCTCTTACTTAGGATATGTGCAGGGAAGACAGACAAGACAAAATACGGAACGGACCGGGTCAGAACCAAGAGAGCTATGCAGTACAAAGGGTTAAGCAAAGAATGGTCAGGAGAAGCCGGGGTCAAATACCAGGAGAGTCGAGAAGTACCAGAGGAGTCCGCAAAGAGTAGTCAGGTGGGAGCCGAGGTCACAATACCAGGACGGATGCGCAGTACAGGAGGAGCAGGCAAAGGATCGTCAGGGAACAGGATCAGGTGAGTATTCAGTAGTCCAACAAATAGCCAGGAACCTAGAAATTAACAGGCAACCTGTGGCCAGCAGGCTGCCTGTATTTATAGTGGGGAGTGAGGGTCATGTGACGTGGCCAGCGTCACATGACCGACAGACCGACCAGTCGAGCACCCAGTGATCAGCTCGGCGCTCAAGGCAGACCTAGGAGCAGGGAGCCTCCCAGCTAGCAAAGCCGCCCTGGGAACGAGGCCAAACACAGATCCTCGCTCCCGAAGCTAAGCAGCAGGTCTGCGGCTGATGGGAGACCGAGTGCGCCTTAGGCACCCCGTTACACAATCACACTTTACCGGTATATTAGACTGGCAGATTTTCTGCCCAATGATCGTTAACGAGCGTTCGTAGTAACGCTTATTAGCGTTCATCTTGCAGTGTAATGCTGCCACCGATTGCACGATGAACAAGCTTGTTCATCAGACAATCCAGATCTTTAAGCATGCTGAAAGATCAGGATTTGTAAATTAACTGTTAAACAAACTCAGGCTGAGAATGTTGCAATGCCACTGCCACAGAGGCCCTCTAGAAATGGAAGGTGGGTTACTGCAGGTTCTGGTAGACTTAGAGTTGTGGATAGAAGACATGTCCCACAGTCTGTGGCTCTCCATAATTCATTTGCAGAACTTTCAGAGTGCAAGAGCAACATGGAGGATGGCTCAGGCACAGTGGGTGAGGAACAATCATCTCCTATGCCTAAAATATGCAAGACTGCAGCCAAAGACACAAAGGAGAACGTGAGCAGACCACCTACCCAAGTCAAAGAAGTAGATGATCTACTAGTTGAGGAAATATCTAAAATGACATTGAAAGGGGAAGTTATCATTATGAGAGACTTTAATCTTCCTGATGTAAACTGGAAAACCAAAATAGCTAGTTCTGCCAGGAGTACAGATATTCTAAATTCCCTACTGGGATTATCTCTACAGCAAGTAGTTGAGGCGCCAACGCGGAAGAAGGCCATTTTAGATTTAGTATTCACAAATGGGAATTTGGTATTCGATATTACTGTAGGGGAAAGCTTGGGATCTAGTGATCACCAATCAGTGTGGTTTACTATAAGTACAGTGACTCAGTCACACCACACAAAAACAAAAGTTTTAGATTTTAGAAAAACGTACTTTTCTAAAATTAGATTAGTGGTATACGAGCCCCTATCAGATTGGAACAGTTTCATTGGAGTCCAGGAGAAATGGGACTACTTAAAAGTGGCACTATTAAAGGCAACAGATAATTGCATTAGGCTTGTCAGTAAAAGCAAAAAAAAGGAAGAGACCACTGTGGTACTCAGCAAAAGTGGCCAAAATCATTAAAAACAAAAAGATAGCATTAAGTAATTATAAAAAATAAAAAAATAAAAACGAGGGTGACAGGCAAATTTATAAGATTAGGCAGAGAGAGGCCAAACAAGTTATAAGAGCTTCTAAAGCACAGGCAGAAGAGAAATTAGCCCAGTCATAAATGAAAAAAGGAAACTAAAACACGGTATTACAAAATTAAAAACAAAAGAAGGAAGGTATATGGTATAAGAAGATAAAGAACTAGCTGACTGCCTCAATGAATACTTCTGTTCAGTTTTTACAAAGGAAAAGGACTTCAGTTAGGAAAGAAGACTAATGAATCTTTTGATGCATGTGTCTTTACAGAGGAAGAGGTTCTTAGTCAGTTGTCTAAAATTAATACAAATAAGTCACAGGGGCCTGATGGGATACACCCAAAGCTATTAAAAGAGCTCAGCAGTGAACTAGCAAAACAATTAACAGATTTATTTAACCAATCACTGGTAACATGAGTCATCCCAAAAGATTGGAAATTAGCAAATGTACCTATTCACAAGAAAGGTAGTAGGGAGGAATCGGGCAACTATAGGCCAGTAAGCCTGACCTCAATAGTGGGGAAATTAATGGAAACCATACTTAAGGAGAGGATTGTGGAACATCTAAAATACCATGGATTGAAAGATGAAAAACAGCATGGGTTTACTTCAGGGAGATCATGTCAAACTAATCTCATTGATTATTTTGATTGGGTGACTAAAACAATAGATGGCGGAGGTGCAGTAGACATCGCTCATCTAGACTTTAGTAAGGCTTTTGACACTGTCCCACATAGAACGCTTATCAATAAACTGCAGTCATTGAGCATGGACTCCCATATTGTTGAACGGATTAGGCAGTTGATGAGGGACAGACAACAGAGGGTTGTAGTCAATGGAGTATATTCAGACCATGGTATTGTTACCAGTGGGGTACCTCAGGGATCTGTTCTGGGACCAATATTGTTTTATATCTTTATCAGCGAAATTGCAGAAGGCCTCGATGATAAGGTGTGTCTTTTTGCTGATGACACAAAGATTTGTAACAGGGTTGATGTTCCTAGAGGGATGCACCAAATGGAAAAGGATTTAGGAAAACTAGAGGAATGGTAAAAAATCTGGCAACTAAAATTTAATGTTGATAAGTGTAAGATAATGCACCTGGGGCGTAAAAACCCAAGAGCAGAATATAAAATGAGTGATACAGTCCTAACCTCAGTATCTGAGGCAAGGGATTTAGGGGTCATTATTTCAGAAGACTTAAAGGTAGGCAGACAATGTCATAGAGCAGCAGGAAATGCTAGCAGAATGCTTGGGTGTATAGGGAGAGGAATTACCAGTAGACAGAGGGAGGTGCTCATGCCGCTCTACAGAGCACTAGTGAGACCTCATTTGGAGTATTGTGCGCAGTACTGGAGACCATATCTCCAGAAGGATATTGATACTTTGGAGAGAGTTCAGAGAAGAGCTACTAAACTAGTACATAGATTGCAGGATAAAACTTACCAGGAAAGATTAAAGGACCTTAACATGTATAGCTTGGAAGAAAGAAGAGACCGAGGGGATATGATAGAAACTTTTAAATACATAAAGGGAATCAACAAGGTAAAAGAGGAGAGAATATTGAAAAGAAGAAAAACTGCTACAAGAGGACATAGTTTTAAATTAGAGGGGCAAATGTTTAAAAGTAATATCAGGAAGTATTACTTTACTGAGAGAGTAGTGGATGCATGGAATAGCCTTCCTGCAGAAGTGGTAGCTGCAAATACAGTGAAGGAGTTTAAGCATGCATGGGATAGGCATTAGGCCATCCTTCATATAAGATAGGGCCAGCGGCTATTAATAGTATTCAGTATATTGGGCAGACTAGATGGGCCAAATGGTTCTTATCTGCCGACACATTCTATGTTTCTATTTGCCGGCAGCAGATCGTGCTGTCTGATTACGATCTGCCGCCAGCAAACTACTGTAGAGCATGGGGATGAGCAATGGCAGAGTGATCACTCCTCCTGATGTTTCTGCATGTAAAAGCAATGGTCTCCTCAGCAAGCTAGCAGACGATTGCCGGGAGGGAAGCAATCGTCTGTGTAATTGGGTTGTTTAATACACCCTTTAGTCTACTAAAGGGTTAATTATCACTTAATCTGCTTTTCTGGCAAACTCCCACAAACAGATTACAGTAGAAATGTATCAGATAACCATCACATCAAATCTCTGGTTCGGTCCCACATTATTTGTTTTATTCCTGTATTACTGCCAATACTAACTTTAACGAAAAACAAACGCAAAACAAACTCATATCAGATTGCTTTTCATGCTCTGTCATGATATTTATTGACAGTTACACAACATTGTGGACAGATCTAAAGAAGATATTGTGGTGGTCCGTGATGCTCCAGGCCAATGTGATAAGAGATCAAAGATTTTTTTTTTATAGTGGGTAATTATTTTTTTAGCAGTTTAAAAAGTTCAAATTTAAAGAGTACCTGCAAAGCTAGGGTATTTGTGATACCGTGGAAAACAGCAGGATACGCGGCACAGTGGAGAATTCAAGAGACAAATCAGTTCACCATTACAAAAATTAAAATGAATGTTGCATAGCCGGTTGAGAAAGGTTGAACTTCATGACCTGGTGTCTTTTTGCAACCTGCATAACTGTGTAACGGAAGAATACAAATTAAAAAATAAAACACTTAACAAGGTAAAGAAACAACACCTACAGTCGGACCTGAGGCTTTAACTGAATAATCTAGCAGTATGACTGGTCAGTCACCATGTGCTCTGTGCGTGTGCTGCCTGTGGCCTCTCTGCTGTTTATCCTTTTTGTCAAACTTCTCCTGCATCCAGTGGTGGACTTTGGGGAAGGGAGCATTACATAGCCATGCTTCAGTAGTTATTAATGTTATAGATGACCTTCAGTGCTTTATTCATATCTATACAGCTCAGTACTTCTCTAAAATGTCTCCCACATTCTTCTGCTTCTCTGCATGTGAAAAATAGGGATAGGGGAGCAAAATGTCTTCTATTTTCTGTGTACTCTGTATAGAAGCCATCATGGCAGAGAGTCTTCACCCACCAGCTCACAGACAACTGAGAATAAGAGATAGAACCTGCAGATGGGAAAACCATTACAGATACGAGAGATATAATGGTTGGAGATAGTGTTATTAGTCTTATTCTTATTCTGAAAAGTCATCTGAAAGTATAAGCATGTTTTAAGTAATCACAAAAATCACAAAAGGGCATCCAAATAACTGCAGCCCTCAATAGTCTTAATCGTAGTCATCATACATGAACCTGGATAAAAAAATTGATTCATGGACAAGAATCAAGGCAGAAACAGGTGAGTAAGGGTCCATTCACACGTCCGCAAAATGAGTCCGCATCCATACTGCAATTTTGCGGAACAGGTGCGAACCCATTCATTTCATTTGCATCCGTAGATGCAATTGTGGACAAGAAAAGGCATTTTCTATGAGAGTGCCGGGCATGTGCGGTCCGCAAAATGCCGGTGTCCGGACGTGTGAATGGACCCTAACAACAATGCTTGTCTAATTTTTGAAAAGATAAGCACTCAAACCCCTTGGGAGTGTACAAAAAAATATACTGCTATATGTGGTGTAAAATAACAGGCTTTGCAGCTGCTTAAAACCCATGGCAAAGTTAAGGAACTTCACAATTGGCCGCCTTGATCATCAGCTTTAATGCTGAGATCATGTTCAGCTTCAAGTATCCTTCAAAACAGGGTCAAGATTTTTGTGTATCCTGGAATTATTCCACGGTTGTGTGCATCAAATCCATGTTGCAATGGTTAAATTCGCAGTCAAAACCATGAAACAATTTGTATCAATTAACTGCATGTGTCCAGTGAACTCCCAAAATGATTCCTTTTGAGATTTAACGCTTATCAGCCAGCTCGCCTCCAAGGCTAAGATGCATGGAGATAGGAAGAGCACATGAAGGAATACATAGGAAAGGATCTCCTGTGGGAACAAGAATTGGGTGTTCAGATTTTGGAACAGAATTCTAAGTACTGGTGCATCTCAATAAATTAGAATCAAAAAGTTAATTTTTTCAGTAATTAAATTCAAAAAGTTAAACGCATATATTCTATAGATTAGTTACACACAGAGTGATCTATTTCAAGTATTTATTTCATTTAATGTTGATGATTATGGATTTCAGCTAATGACAACCCAAAAGTCAGTATCTCCTAAATTAGATGATATAAAACCAATTAAAAAAATGATTTTTAATACAGAATTGTTGGTCTACTGAAAAGCATCTACAGTATATCACACAATACTTCTTCCGGGCTCCTTTTGCATGAATTACTGAATCAATGGGGAGTGGCATGGAGGCAATCAGCTGATGTGTTATGGAAGTCCAGGTTGCTATGATAGAGGCCTTCAGCTCATCTCCATTGTTGGGTCGTGTCTCTCATCTTTCTCTTGACAATACCTCATAGATTCTCTATGGGGTTTAGGTCAGTTGAGTTCGCTGGCCAATCAAGCACAGTGATACAGTGGTTATTAAACCAGGTAATGGTACTTTTGGCAATGTGGGCAGGTGCTAGGTTCTGCTGGAAAATGAAATTAGCATCTCCATAACGCTTGTCAGTAGACAGAAGGAAGCATGAAGTGCTCTAAAATTTACTGGTAGATGGCTGTACTGGCTGTGAACTTGATATAACACAGTGGACCAACACCAGCAGAAGACATGGATCCCCACACCATCATTGTCTGTGGAAACTTTAAATTGGACCTCAAGCAACTTGGATTGTGTGCCTCCATTCTTTCTTCAGACTCTGGGTCCTTGATCACCAAATAAAATGCAAAACAGGATTTTGGACCACTGAGCAGCAGTCCAGTCCTCTTTCTCCTTAGCCCAGGTAAGACGCTTATGACATTGTGTCTGGGTCATGAGTAGTAATGACTGATGAGCGGCAGAGGCAATATTCAAATTCGTGATATTTAGCGAATATATGGTAGAATATTCGTCATATATTCGCGAATATTCGTATTTGAGATATTCATTGTATTGCGAAAAATCTGTAATAAAAATCGCATAATGCGAATTTTTATGCGAAAAAAGGTGTTCGTCAAAAACGAGTATATAGCACTACAGAATATACTGCTATATATTTGTTTTTAGAATATTCGTCATTTTTTCCATCTGAACAAATGAGTCCTCCCTGCTTAAAATGCTTGTGGGTCAATAAGTCATTGGTCCACAAGCAAGAAGCAGGGAGGAATCATGACGAATAGTCTAAAAAACGAATATATAGCACTATAGAGAATATATTAGTTTTGATATTTTTTAGAATATTCGTCTTTTTTTTTTCCTCCAAATAGTACCCTTTGGCATACTCCTCCCCACAAGCGTCCCCGTCACCATGGGTACTCCTGGTGGTTAGAATATACCATTGGATCTGAGTTAGATCGTGAAAACTCATATCCGATGGTATATTCTAACACAAAGGCGTTCCCATGGTGATGGGGACGCTTGAAGTTACAGTATTCCAACAGGCGCATACATACTGGCCCCCTGCTGCCTGGCGGCACCTGACCTCTGACAGTGTAATGCTGGGGCTCCGATCGGTTACCATGGCAACCAGGATGCTACTGAATGCTATAAGCATACGCCGCACAGACCTGTGAGTTTGAGAAGAAGGAGCACCCGGCGGCCCCAGCGCAGGTAAGTACAATGCTGACTAACTGACCATGGCAGCCAGGACTTCAGTAGCGTCCTGGTTGCCATGGTAACGATCGGAGCCCCAGCATTACACTGCTGGGACTCCGATCGGAACTGCCACTGCCACCAATGATGGGGGGGCACTACCAGCAATGATTAATACTGGGGAGGGAGGGATTGTCGGCGCACTGCCAGCAATGATGTTTAATACGGAGGGGGGGGATCCGCACTGGCCACCAATGATTGTAATACTGGTGAGGGGGGGTTAGGGCGCACTGCCCATGAATGATTTTAATAGTGGGGGGGGGGGTGGGGGGGCGCACTGCTGCCCAGCGGCACCTGACCTCTGACAGGGTGCTGTGATCCGCACTATTAATCCCTCAGGTGCGGCACCTGAGGGGTTAATTGTGTGGATCACAGTGCCCTGTCAGAGGTCGGGTGCCGCCAGGCAGCAGGGGGCCAGTATGTATACGCCTGTTGGTATACTCTAACTTCAAGCGTCCCCATCACCATGGGAACGCCTTTGTGTTAGAATATACCATCGGATTTGAGTTTTCACGATCTAACTCAGATCCGATGGTATATTCTAACCACCAGGCGTTCCCATGTTGACGGGGACGCTTGTGGGGAGGAGTATGCCAATGGGGTTTAACTGTACTGTTTGGAGAAATAAAAAAAAGACGAATATTCAAAAAAAGTTTCAAAACTAATATATTCGCTATAGTGCTATATATTTGTTTTTTAAAATATTCGTCTTTTTTCAACATCTAAAATCATGATTCCTCCCTGCTTCTTGCTTATGGGCCAATGACTCATTGACCACAAGCATTTTAAGCAGGGAGGAATCATTTGTTCAGATGTAAAAAATGACGAATATTCGATATAACGAATATATAGCAGTATATTCACGAATTATCGAAGTTGCGATATTCACGATTAATATTCGCTATTCGAATATTCACGCTCAACACTAGTCATGAGTGCCTTGACACAAGGAATACAACAGTTTTAGCCCATGACCTGCATACATCTGTGTGTGGTGGCTCATGAAGCACTGATTTCAGCTGCAGTCCATTCCTTGTGAATCTCCCCCAAATTCTTGAATGGCCTGTTCTTGACAATCCTTTCAAGGCTGCGGTTAACTCTGTTGCTTGTGTACATTTTTTACCACACCTTTTCCTTCCACTCCATTTATATGCTTGGATACAGCTTTCTGTGAATAGCCAGCTTCTTTAGCAATGACCCTGTGTGTTGTCTTCTGGACAACTGTGATATCAGCAGTCTTCCCTTGATTGTGGAGCGTACTGAACCAGACTGCGGGGCCTTTGAAAGGCTTAGGAAACCTTTTCAGGTGTTTTGTGTTGATTAGCTGATTAGAGTGTGACACCATGTGTCACGGCGGACTGGATCTCAGATACACAGACAACCAAATAAACAAGTATCTAGGCGAAATGCTGGGGAAAGGTCACCTCCTAGCAAATCCCTGACTTCTCTCCCTACGCTGCTAAGCCCACATTCAGACCTTGAAGGTAGGAATAATGTGTCCTCGTGCCTGGACTGCAAATACCCTAGAATCCCTGAGATGATGAAAGGGGAGAAGGGGCAGAAGACACACAAACAGCCTAGACCGCAAATAACAAAAACAGAAACCAAACTTATCTGAGCTGGAACAGAAAATCCTTCCTTCCTTGAATCCAAGGCCAGACTGAATTCTATAACCCGCACGGCCCTCTGGGAGTGAAAGCAATTTAAGCCAATGACCCCACCCAGAGCACATGAAGGAAGGCGGATCCAGCACGATTCCAAAACAAAACAAATTATTAGACACGTGCTGCCAATCTGACAGACCTCCGCAGACCGTACGAACAGGGCATGACACCATGAGTCTACAATATTGAACTTTTCTTTTTAGTATGTTAGTTTTCTGAGATACTGACATCAGGGTTTTCATTAGCTGTAAGCCATAATTGTTAACATTAAAATAAATAATCATTTGAAGTAGATCAATCTGTATGTAATGAATCAAATATAATATACGATTATATCACTTTTTGAACTGAATTACTGAAATATAAAGTTTTCGATGATATTCTAATTTATTGAGATTCACCTGTATATTCTGCTTCACTTATATGGTAACTCTAGGTGTAAAAAATTGCAGGAGAACCACTACAAACTCCTGTCACATTGGTATACAATTCCCAAACTACTTTATCACATGGGTCTAGCCACAATTAATATTTACTGGGGATGCCATGGAGATTAGCACTTTTCTTCATATTTGGTGGACCTGCCCTTCTATACAATCTCTTTGGAAGGATATAGAAAGTGAGATCTATAAGACATACGGTATAAGGTTAAGATTGTTCTGTCCCCCAAAATGGTACACCAATGTATGGGCTATCAGTTGGTCCCACTTGCACATAGACCCCTAATCATACATCTAGTGTCGGCGTCCAAAGCTCTCATCCCCTTAATGTGGTTAAAAGTCCCATCACGTTTTTATGTGGAAAGATAAAATACTATATATCTGTAGAATGGAAGAAATTTCCGCTGGGTAGAACACTGTCACCATAAGTTTACGAACATCTGGAGTCCTTGGACGACTTACGTTTATGGTGTGGTGGTCCATAACTTTGACAGCTAGTTTTATGTTAGACTATATTTTAATCTTTCCATTAATTCATAGGATAAACCATTAAAAGGAGATGGAGAGGAAGAAATATGCTGTGGTTGATGCTGGCTGTAGCGGTGCTATATAACCAACATACCACATGAACAGGGCTAGTCAAAGTAGGCGAATATCTAAAAATTGATTCTTTGATGGTTGATGTACAACGGCAGTTCATAAGGTATGGTTTAAAATTAGTTAAGTACCAAACATTACGGTGTCCAGGCACCTGAACTTGAACATGGACTTTGCTGCAGAGGTCCGTGTTCAAGTTCGGATAATAAATAAAGCTTGTTGAAAGGCTGCAGCACAGCCAATCAACAAGCTTTTAAGCTGTGGGCACTTTGACGCCATCACAGTCATGCTTAGTATTGGCATGGCTGTGATTGGCTGGCAGATCACATTTTCTCCTCCATTCTGCTCTACCTAGTGGAGGGACAGGACGCTGCTGCAGTGAGGGACAGTGATAGGCTTTTAATGTAGCTGCTTAGTCTGTGGGTGACCGGTAGACATATTTTGTGGGTGCAATACAACACCTTTACACCAGTGACACAGAAATACAATACTTACTCGGAATATTAATTCTGTGGGTGACCTATAGCCATTTTTGGGGGTGCAATACACTTCCTTTGCATTCTTGACTCAGAAATACAATAGTTAATCAGTCCAGGCTCGGACTGGCCCACAGGGGTACAGGGGAATCCCCTATGGGCCCCTGAGCAAGGTGGGCCCCTAGTCCCCCACCCCCTGCACAAGTGGCACATAACACATTAGATTAAGTACACTACATACATATATTCAATGTACAGCACCTCAACCAGCTTATGTTCATATAAAAAAACTTGTTAGATTATTTATTATATTTGAATGTATCCATACGGTGGGCCCCCAAAATAAATTTTACTGGTGGTCCCTAGGTACCCCAGTCCGACACTGAATCAGTCTGTTAATTCTGTCGGTAACATAAAGCCATTTTTTGGGGCGCAAAACACCTCCTTTGCATCTGAGATACAGAAATAGAATAGTTAATCAGTCTACTAATTTTGTGGGTGCCCTCAAAGAATGAGGAGAGCATCAAATAATGGAAGTGGCTACGGTCATGGTGCTGCTGGTGTTGGTGGAGCTCCTGCTCCATTGAGAGGACGCTGTCGATCTGTGCCAGCTACACATCCAAATGAAACACCTTCCTCTGGTGCATGCAGGTGACAGGACATTCTGTGTCACTTTGTAGGCCTGAATACAGCTGTATGAATAGTGAGGCCAGAACAAGTAGAGGCAGTATTAGATTGGATGGCTGACAGTGCCTCTAGTTCCGTCACATTGTCTTCCACTCGGTCTTCTGCTGAGTGCAAAGATGGCATCGGCAGCTCATGGGCATCTGTCTTCCACCTCAATCCCTTGCACATCAGCCAAGCAGTCTGAGCCCCAAGTCATGCAGCAGTCACTTATGCTGTTTGATGACTCTGCTGGCAAGGTTTTCGTGGGCCATCCACCTAGCTCTGCCCTAGAAGTGGAAGAGATTGAGTGCACTGATGTCCAACCACTTATGTTTGAGGATGGGGACGTGGGAGGACAACCACAGCACGTCTCTGATGATGATGACGAAACACAGGCATCAACTGCTGCGGCTTTCTGCAGTGTGCAGATTGGCAAGGAGGGCAGGGGTGAAGAGTAGGTGGAAGATGATGTGGAGGATGATGAGGTCCTAAACCCAACATGGAATCAAGGTCATCCGAAGGACGTATGCAGTTTGGAGAAAGCGGTGGTGGTCAGACAGCACCAACCGTACAGGACAAGAGAGAGCAGGGTGCAAAACCACAGCGGCTGACCCCTAACCAGTACGCCTGCTGCTGCCAGCTGCACTGAGGGACAGAGCACATCAAAGCCAGCTCAAAGGAGTTTCCTGCCGTGGTAGTTCTTTAGGCAGTGTGCTGACAACAGGACACGGGTGATTTGCATGCTGTGCAGTAGTCAGAGCCTGAAGCAAGGCGTAAATGTTCTAAACCTGAGCACCACCTGCATGACCAGGCATCTAAATGCAATGCACAAGCTGCAGTCGAGTAGACACCTGGAAAACCACAAAAGATATTAGGTTCCTTCTGCTCCCTCTTCCACGGGTTCACTCATCCCTATCCAGAAGTACTTTCTATGCTCACCAAATTTCCCACTGGAAGCCTTGTGCCAGATGTGCCTTAGACAGGGACTCCAGTATCAGAGCCTCTGCTGGCCCACAGCACCATGCAGGCAAATGGTCATTCAAGCAGCGGGAGCAGGATGGACCATGCTAGAGATTCTTGCTGGCAGCTGTGACAATCGGAGTAGGCTAGTACTCTTACCTGCTGCCTCAGGCAGGCTTCTGATCCAGGGTACAGGCTCAATCCATAACAGAGGCAGAGAGAGAAGCGTTCCAAAGTAGGCAACAACTCAGCTGCCTGTGCATGTCTTTGCGCTATATGTGCCTGGTGATGTAGTGAGATGGCGAAGGTTAGGGGGGAACAAGAGGAGTCGTTTACACTCAAGTTGTAGCAGGTTCGAGAAGATGTGGGCCGCAGTGGATCATCAAGACAGAGTAGAGACTACAAGCTAGCAGCCGTCATCAGCAGCCAGACTCTGCCATAGAAAGGGGTACTTTAAAAAAAACTTAATAGTCTAGGATTTTTTTTTTTCCGAATCAATGGCTGTTTTTCTTTTTGATTTCGGTAGTACTTTACTAATAAAAATGAAATAAAAAATATTGTCCTTCTGTAGAGATCAGCACGGTAGGGCTGCAGCTCTCGATTATTTTAGTAATCAAGTATTCTATTGATTAATCCAACGATTAATCGAGTACTCTAATAAGAAAAAACAAATTAAAAGAAACATTTTCTGTATAAAGATATAAATACTAATCAGCCCACCCGTGCCATCATCAGACCCCCCTGCCATCAGTCCTCAGCGCCATCATCCCCCCTTGCCATCAGCTCCCCCCAGTGTCATCAGTCCTCTTTTACATCAGCTCCCCCATGCCATCAGTCCTCTGTGCCATCAGCAAACCCCATGCCATCAGTCCTCTGAACTATTGTAACACCCCAGAGTTGTGTTACTACACGCCGCTACCCCGCTACTAAGAGCTTTCCCACTGTCATCTGATGTGATTTTGCTTATGTTCTCAACGTCTCCACAAATGTGCATATAAATTTATGTTAAATACCATTGTTCTTGTAATTTTCCAGATTCACCAGCAGGTGGCAGCATCATTGGTAGGGATAGTTTTAATGTTATGGGAGTTCAGAGTTGAACAATCCTGTTCTATTCTGCCCCCTGCTGAAGAGAGGTGGAAAAAACAGTTAGATCCAGATTTAGTTACCCCCTGCATAGGGAAGTCAGCAAGGACCTGGTCTCGCCTGAGACTTGGTCATATTCCCAGTCTGAGCACCTTCATCCTCAGTTGGATGAAGAAAGCAGAAACTACAACCTCCAGAGTTCCAGGAAGAAAGCATCCCCTAAGAATCTATCTGTGAGTTAAGTCTAGAGACCTAGAAGAAGCCATTCCTCCTCAGCTAGTCTGTCCCTATACAGCAGAAGGTACAGAAAAGTGCAGAAGATTAATTCCTGCCACAATTACAGAGCTACCAAGCAGACGACTTATCCTGCAAGCTCCAAATTTAAAGCAGAAGTATTCATTCCTGCCAATCATTGCTAAAACCTGCTGGGACCAAGAGACCAAAGCTGTATTCTGCTTGGATACAAGTTATGTCAAGAACATTAACAACCCAGTCCTGGCCACTGCACTATCAGCTCCCCCCATGCCATCAATCCTCTGTGCCATCACCCCCCCCCCCCCCCATGACATCAGTCCTCCGTGCCCTCCGCTTCCAGCCATCAGTCCCCAGTGCCAGTTTAATACTTACCTCTCCTGTAGGGGCGCCGCCGACACTCCACAGCTTTTGAGCCTCTTCTTCTCCGCGAGCTGCACTGTCGTCTTGACGTCACACAGCGCCAGGTCATAGTGTGCGCTTACGTGCACTATGTCCTGATGATGTGTCAGGATCCAGTGCAGCGCAGTTCGGGACAGCGGGTGACCGCGGAGCGTGAGTAATAGCAAGAGCTTCACTCACACTCCGTGGTCACATAATACAAACGAATCCTCGATGCAAAAAATTTGCATCGAGGTTTTTTTTGTGTCGAGTTACTTAATTTATTCGAGTAATCGTTGCAGCCTTACAGCACGGAGAGATAAAACTTATACATAGATAGAGAATGCATTGTTAGTTTACTGCTGCTGTGAAGAGGAAATGTCAGTTAGTAAAATAGTAGGTGCCGAATTGGGATAACAGTATGACAGTTGTATTGTTCTCTTGATAAGCTTAGATCTCCAGCATTGATACTATGCAGCTGTGTACACAGTATATTGACCTGCCTAGTTACTGTAGTGCTGCTCCTATTCAACAAAGGTTTTACAGATATGTACTGGTGTACAATAAAGCATGTCTAACAGAAAATCAAAGTGATGCACATCTGATTGATATAGTCTATAGTCTCCACACACTAGTTATAAAAGCTTTATACATTACAACAGCACCCTTTAAAAGTAAACTTTGCCTTAAAGGGCATATTCCATGATTAAAAATGAGAATGAGAATCATCATATAGGACATGGCAATCTCTTTCTAACAAAGCTAGAACCAGCCCTGTACCTCACATGGATCCAGAGATCTCCCCATTCATTGCTCTGCTAGATTTATAACAAGCCGACAGCTCGGGGGGAGTGTCTATTCTGCTGCAGCTCAGGGGGCGTGTCCATGCTCTCCCTATCACAGCTCGGGGGGGCGTGTCCATGCTCTCCCTATCACAGCTCAGGAGGCATTTGAAGGATGAAACTGAGCATGTGCGACCATCTCAGTGAGCAGGACTAAGAAATAAGAAAAAAAAAAAAAACAGCAGGTGGAGCTACACAGATACCCATCTTACTGAATAACTCAGTGGCTATGCCACATTTTTTATTGAATGCAATTACAAAAGTATCTAGATCCAGGTGCTGGTTTGAAAACTATAGAATATTTTTCATGGGACAACCCCTTTAAAAGTTACCTCAGTTGACACTAGGCTGTCGTAACCGTAACCTCTCCTCCTTTTATTTCTTTACTTATGTAGATAGCAAAACACCTGGCAAGCAATATGGAACACAGGGCAAAAAATTAAATCAATGGCATTGGCCAAGGAAACTCAGGAGTTCAGACTGGAAAAATCGCTTGTCAATCTTTCATTGCTCTTTTTTGATTGTGCTGACATGAATGTTTTCTGTGATGAATGATGTTAGATATAATACAACACCATTTCCCCAAAAAGTTGGGATGCTGTGTAAAACATAATTAAATATACCGGTAACTAAAAACAGAATGCAATTATTTGACCCATATGTTATTCACAATAGATCATAGAACACATTTCAGATGTTGAAAGTGAGACATTTTACCATTTCATAAAAAAATACTATTCCATGAAAAAATGAGTCATTTTACTATTTCATGAAAAAATTAACTCGATGGCAACAACACATTTAAAAAATTGGGAGGGGACAACAAAAAGCTGGAAGGGTAAGTAGTACTAATAAAAACTAGCTGGATTAGCAATTTCCTACTAAGTGACATGACTGGTTATAAAAAGGGCATGTCTGAGAGGCAGAGACTCTTAGAAGCAAAAAATGGGGGAGGTCCACCAATCTGAGAGGTTCCTCAATGTAAAATTGCAAAGACTTTGAATATACCACCATCTACAGTACATCATATCATCAAAAGATCTGAGAATCTCAAGAAATACATGTGCGCAAGGGACAAGGCCGATGGTCAATATTGGATGTTGATCAAATGTTTGCGAACCGCGCGTTCGCGGCGGGCCCCATTTGGCAGGCGAACCTGAAAACCCTTCAGGTCATATTTTCAGCCACCAAATACTTACTAGAAGTGCACAAATAGTCCCACAACATGGACAGTGACATACCAGAGCGGGATCAATGGCAAAAATTCCCACAAAAAATGTGTATTTTTAACAGGGGCCATTTTTATGTGTCTTAAAGGGAAACTTTCAAAAATGTACCCTGATGGAGCCTAGAATTTTTTTTATTTTAGGCCACGGGAGTACAGGCCCCAAAAATTAGGCATTCACCTGACAGAAAAGAACAAGTGATTATGTGGCTGAAGGTACATTAGGCGGTCACTGAATAACAATTTTAATGTAGGCCACTGGAGTAGAGGCCCCAAAAATTAGGCATTCACCTTACAGAAAAAAGCCTTTTATGCCGCTGTATATACATAAGACAAGGACCATTCTTTGTTCTGGGTGGTGGCGGATGTGTGTGGGCTGGCATGAGGAAAATCAATTACACGTGGTCATCACAGGTGTTGAATTCCTCCGACATCCCTGCCTCATTCATTTTTAGAAATGTGAGGTAGTCCACACTGTCGTGATCTAGGCGATTGCGCTAAACGGTCATGACCCCGCCTGCATATATCTGTAGGGTGGCTGACATCTGGAATGCATTTAACAATCAATAGTAGACAATAAGAAGATGCATTTATTTGATAAGGTAAAAAGGGTGCCAAAGATGTTCAACCATAGACGATAGGTATGTCAAGACAGAAGACAGCTACACTCATGTACACCTCAGTTTGTCCACTGCTTACGATTCTATCTGTCCCCTTTGGGCCATGCACCAGTGTCTCTTGACCTGCCACGGTCAGGTGTCACCGAACGGAGACTATTCCAAGAGGCAACAGCCTGGTGGTTCCCCTGCAGTGTAGACAAGATCCCAGTATAGGTTTGAGAAAACCATGGGGCCACATATATAATGCCTATAGGAGTAGCCATAAGCAAAATCAGATTAGTGACACAGTGGGTCCACACCCGCTGCATTACACTATTGCTGCCCTTCTCAAGGTCTGGCTAATGTGTAAGCTGCGCAAATATTTACAATGCTAAAGTTACTAAATTGCTAAATAGACCAAAAAATAAAATAAAAAAATCACAGAAAAAACTAAGATAAAAACATCCTGCACGGTATGATACACAAATGTGCGGATGTCCCTGGCCATATTATTGAAGAAAATCACAGAAATTAGATAATAATGCACTTAGTAAAGTAGATGCAAGCACTATATATGGACAAAGTCCTCACTCTGATATGATAATATCTGAGACACTTAGCCAATATATTTTGATCAAAACACATACCAAGCGCCAAGGTGGTCTCAGGTCAGGCGGGTCCTACGCTAAACCTACATAAGCCGTTGGGCTTCTATGTTCAGGAGAAACATCTAAACTAACTATACAGACATGGAGAGCGGCGCTCAGGGATCTCCCTGCACTTACTGTTATACCTGGGCGCCGCTCCGTTCTCCCGGTATAGCCTCCGGTATCTTCATAATTAGGCTCCACCCAGTGGAACCTGCCGGCGTCTCCTTCTCTCATGCTGTAGCGCTGGCCAATCGCAGCGCTCAGCTCATAGCCTGAGAGGTTTTTTTTTCTCTCAGGCTATGAGCTGAGCGCTGCGATTGGCCAGCGCTTCAGCATGAGAGAAGGAGACGCCGGCAGGTTCCACTGGGTGGAGCCTAACTATGAAGATACCGGAGCCTATACCGGGAGAACGGAGCAGCGCCCAGGGATAACAGTAAGTGCAGGGAGATCCCTGGGCGCCGCTCTACATGTCTGTATAGTTAGTTTAAGGCCTCTTTCACACTTGCGTTGTCCGGATCCGTCGTGTACTCCATTTGCCGGAATTACACGCCGGATCCGGAAAAACGCAAGTGTACTGAAAGCATTTGAAGACGGATCCGTCTTCAAAATGCGTTCAGTGTTACTATGGCAGCCAGGACGCTATTAAAGTCCTGGTTGCCATAGTAGTAGTGGGGAGCGGGGGAGCAGTATACTTACCGTCCGTGCGGCTCCCAGGGCGCTCCAGAGTGACGTCATCCATGCGCGTGGGGCGCCCTGACGTTACTCTGAAGCGCCCCGGGAGCCGCACGGACGGTAAGTATACTGCTCCGCCGCTCCCCACTACACTTTACCATGGCAAACAGGACTTTAGCGTCCCGGCAGCCATGGTAACCATTCAGAAAAAGCTAAACGTCGGATCCGGCAATGCGCCGAAACAACGTTTAGCTTAAGTCCGGATCCGGATTAATGCCTTTCAATGGGCATTAATTCCGGATCCGGCCTTGCGGCAAGTGTTCAGGATTTTTGGCCGGAGCAAAAAGCGCAGCATGCTGCGGTATTTTCTCCGGCCCAAAAACGTTCCGGTCCAGAACTGAAGACATCCTGATGCATCCTGAACGGATTTCACTCCATTCAGAATGCATTAGGATAAAACTGATCAGGATTCTTCCGGCATAGAGCCCCGACGACGGAACTCTATGCCGGAACAAAAGAACGCAAGTGTGAAAGAGCCCTAAGATGTTTTATTCTAGTGAAAGGTCCTCTTTAACAACAAGAATATATTTTTGTTTAGAACAGCCAAGGTACATAGGAACAGTATATAATAAATAGTAAACTGTTACATAGGTTGAAAAAAGACAAAGGTCCATCACGTTCAGCCTTTCTCAGCTCAATGATACCACATTGTTATATTAAGGCCCCATTCCCACGACCGTAGGTCTGCCGTGCCTCTGTTGCGACCCGCGCAAGCACCGGCCGCGTGCACTCTGCAGGACGGTGAAAAAGCCATTCCATGGGCTTCTGGGTTCGTGCCTCTGCACCGCGAAAGATAGAACATGTCCTATCTTTTGCTGCATCTTGCAGATTGCGGACCCAAAGTCCAAGGGTCCGCACCGCTATGCGGAGTGCACATGGCCAGGGCCCGCTGTTTGTGGTCCACAACACAGGAAGGGCCCCACAGTCATGTGAATAGGTATTAAGAGTCACACATGACTGCTTAGCTGCAGATGAGCCATCAAGGATTTTCGTGCGGCAGACCCTCACAAAAGTTTAGAGCCCATGCTATACTGTCTCTATACAATATTTTCAAAACCCTGGGAAGACTTTCCATTCTAAGGCCTCTTTCACACGGGCGTGACGGATCGGCTCCGGATGCGTTCAGTGAAACTCGCACCATTTGGCAAGCAAGTTCAGTCAGTTTTGTCTGTGATTGCGTTCAGTTGTTCAGTTTTTTCCACACGGGTGCAATACATTTTGATGCGTTTTTCAAGCGCGTGATAAAAAACTGAAGGTTTACAAACAACATCTCTTAGCAACAATCTGTGAAAAACGCATTGCATCCGCACTAGCTTGTTTTTGGCCTCTTTCAGACGGGCGTTGCGGGAAAAGGTGCGGGTGCGTTGCGGAAACATGCGCGATTTATCCACGCGAGTGCAAAGCATTGTAATGCGTTTTGCACTCGCGTGAGAAAAATCGGCATGTTTGGTACCCAAACCCGAACTTCTTCACTGAGGTTCGGGCTTGGGATCGGTGTTGTGTAGATTGTATTATTTTCCCTTATAACATGGTTATAAGGGAAAATAATAGCATTCTGAATACAAAATGCATAGTACAATAGCGCTGGAGGGGTTACATTTTTTTTTTAAACTCACCTTAATCCACTTGATCGCGCAGCCGGCATCTCTTCTGTCTTCTTTCTTTGCTGTGTGCAGGAACAGGACCTGTGGTGACGTCACTCCGGTCATCACATGGTCCATGTGATGAAAAGATCATGTGATGGATCATGTGATGACCAGAGTGACGTCACCACAGGTCCTGCTCCTGCACACAACAAAGAAAGAAGACAGAAGAGATGCCGGCTGCGCGATCAAGTGGATTAAGGTGAGTTAAATTATATATCTCTCACAAGCGGCCCGAACGGATCCGTCTATCCCTAATGCATTCTGAGTGGATGCGGATCCGCTCAGAATGCATCAGTTTGGCACCGTTTGGCCTCCGTTCCGCTCAGCAGGCGGACACCCGAACGCAGCTTGCTGCGTTTGGGTGTCCACCTGGCCATGCGGAGCCAAACGGATCCGTCCAGACTTACAATGCAAGTCAATGGGGACAGATCCGTTTGACGTTGACACAATATGGTGCAATTGCAAACGGATCCGTCCCCCATTGACTTTCAATGTAAAGTCAGGAGTCCCTATTAATATACCATATTTTAGCTTGAAGCGTCCCCATCACCATGGGAACGCCTCTATGTTAGAATATACCATCGGATTTGAGTTAGATCGTGAAACTCAGATCCGACAGTATATTCTAACACAGAGGCGTTCCCATGGTGATGGGGACGCTTCAAGTTAGAATATACTAAAAGAACTGTGTACATGACTGCCCCCTGCTGCCTGGCAGGTGCTGCCAGGCAGCAGGGGGGCAGACCACCTCCCCCCCCTGTTTTAACTCATTGGTGGCCAGTGCGGTCAGCCCCCCCTCCCTCCCCCCCCTGTTTTTAACTCATTGTTGGCCAGTGCGGGCGGCCCACCTCCCTCCCCACCCTGTTTTTAACTCATTGGTGGCCAGTGCGGCCGGCCCCCCCTCCCCCTTAATTAAAATAACCGACCCCCCATGGTGGCACAGTGTGCGGCCTCCCCTCCCCCCCCCCCCCCCCCCCCCCGATCATTGGTGGGAGCGGTGAGTTCCGATCGGAGTCCCAGTTTAATCGCTGGGGCTCCGATCGGTAACCATGGCAACCAGGACGCTACTGCAGTCCTGGTTGCCATGGTTACTTAGCAATATTAGAGCATCATACTTACCTGCTGCGCTGTCTGTGACCGGCCGGGAGCTCCTCCTACTGGTAAGTGACAGGTCTGTGTGGCGCATTGCTTAATGATCTGTCACTTACCAGTAGGAGGAGCGCCCGGCCGGTCACAGACAGCGCAGCAGGTAAGTATGATGCTTCTAATATTGCTAAGTAACCATGGCAACCAGGACTGCAGTAGCGTCCTGGTTGCCATGGTTACCGATCGGAGCCCCAGCGATTAAACTGGGACTCCGATCGGAACTCTCCGCTCCCACTAATGATCGGGGGGGGGAGGGGAGGCCGCACACTGTGCCACCAATGATATAAATACAATAGAGGGAGGGAGGGTGGGCCGGCCGCCCTGGCCACCAATGAGTTAAAAACAGGGGGGGAGGGAGGGGGGCCGCCCGCACTGGCCACCAATGAGTTAAAAACAGGGGGGTGGGGAGGGGGGGGCGCTCGCACTGGCCACCAATGAGTTAAAAACAGGGAGGGAGGGGGGGGGGGGCGGCCGCACTGGCCACCAATGAGTTAAAAACAGGGGGGGGTTTGCCCACTGCTGCCTGGCAGCACCTGCCATGCAGCAGGAGGCAGTCATGTACACAGTTCTTTTAGTATATTCTAACTTGAAGCGTCCCCATCACCATGGGAACACCTCTGTGTTAGAATATACTGTCGGATCTGAATTTTCACAAAGTGAAAAATCTGATCTGAAAAAAACTGTTATGCAAACGGATCCGTTCTGAACGGATGCAAGCGTTTGCATTATAGGAGCGGATCCGTCTGTACAGACACCAGACGGATCCGCTCCAAACGCAAGTGTGAAAGTAGCCTTATAAGGGAAAATAATAATGATCGGGTCTCCATCCCAATCGTCTCCTAGCAACCGTGCGTGAAAATCGCATCGCATCTGCTTGCGGATGCTTGCGATTTTCACGCAACCCCATTCATTCCTATGGGGCCTGCGTTACGTGAAAAACGCACAAAATAGAGCATGCTGCGATTTTCACGCAACGCACAAGTGATGCGTGAAAATCACCGCTCATGTGAACAGCCCCATAGAAATTAATGGGTTCGGATTCAGTGCGGGTGCAATGCGTTCAACTCACGCATCGCATCCGCGCGGAATACTCGCCAGTGTGAAAGGGGCCTTTCACGGAAGCCCCATTCACTTCTATGGGGCCAGGGCTGCGTGAAAAACGCAGAATATAGAACATGCTGCGTTTGAAAAATCAGTCATTTTTTGCAGGTCAGATTTGGACCCATTCACTTCAATAGACATAGCAGCAGTGAGCAGGAAGAGAGATGGGAGACAGCAGGTGCACACTGCGCGCACCTTCTCTTCATACAGCTGATCGGCGAGGACCCCCGCCGATCTGATAATGATGACCTATCCTGAGGCTAGGTCTTCAATATAAAAAGCCCAGTGGACCCCTTTAAGGTCTGACCTATGGATTCTCCACCTGAGCATGGTTATGTCCCCCCTAGGGGACCAAAAAAATTATAAATATGAAAAAAAAAAAGCACCTTTTTCCCAATTTTACAAATAATAATATAAAAAAAAAATGCTTGTATTGCAAAAATACACAAACTATCAAAATATAAAAAGTATTTATTCCAAAAATGAGAAAAAAAATAATAATCAAAAGATGGCTTCATCTCCCAGAACAAAACTGAATAAAAAGTGATCAAAAGTTCATACCTACCCCAAAATAGCCTTAATAAAAACTACAGCTTGTCCCACACACAAAAAAATAAAAAAGCTCTCACGGCTCTGTAGACGGAAATAAAAAAAAAGTTATCGTGTCAGAATATGCTATTTTTTTTGTAGAAAAAACTAAATACATTTAGGATTGTTGTCATACTGAACCCTGAATAACTGCTGAATAAGGCTACATGCACAGAAATGTACTTTGTTTCTGTGTCCAGAACGGAATCGGACGAGGACCCATTCATTTCAATCGGTCTGCAAAAAATGCGGACACCACTCCGTGCGCTGTCCGCATCCGTATGTCCATTCCATAGCCCTTCAAAAAATATACAGCATGTCCTATTCTTGTCCGTATTTGCATTGTTACAATGGAACCACAAAAAAAAACTGATGCAACACGGATGTCACACAGATTTTTTACGTATACGCATTTTGCGGACCACAAAATACATACGGTCGTGTGAAGGTAGCCTAAAGGTAAAGTGTCATTTTTATCATCCATTGAATGCCATAAATACAAAATCAGTAAAACAACGGGAATTATTTTATTTTTTTTCAGTTTCCACCCCATTAATAATTGTATTCCAGCCTCCCAGTACATCGCATGGAATATTAAATTAGCGCCATTAGAATGTACAAAGTTGTCCAACAAAACACAAGCCAATTTATGGCTATATGAAGGGAAAAATAAAAAAGTTATGGCTCTTAAAAGTCAAAGAGATAAAAACAAAAAATGAAAAAATGAAAAAAAAAAAATTATGGCGCCAAGGGGTTAATAAATCAGACCATGGCTGCATAAAATTCGCAGGGAAGCTGCTAGCGCAAACTATAAAACGCGATATGTGAACTGTAGCTTCAACCAGAAGCCATGAGAACAGTGCAGCAACCAAACTGCAGGACAAGCGCTACACCGCCATCTAGTGGCCACAATAAATATCTCGCGCATAAAAGACGCCGCAGTTGGAGGATTATGCACAGCAGGTCACGCTGCTGGTAAAGGTTACGCATGCGCAGAAGAGGCGCTTGAGCTCCTAGGTGTCCATATTGGAAGAGGTCACAGGAAGCAGAACAGGAGGTAGGCCGCAAAAATGTCCACCGCTATGAACTTCGGGACGAAAACCTTTAAACCTCGGCCTCCGGAGAAAGGCTCCTTTCCACTGGATCACTTTGGTGAGTCTTGTTACTTATCGGAACGGCAGGAGAATCTAAACCGGAGGTCAGCGCCTGTAGAGCTGTAAACGGAACTAAAGCTCCCTCTAGTGGCCTGATAGCGGCGCAGCAGGTTGTATCCTATGTGCTCAGTGCAGTGTGCAGGTGCCCAGTTCTGCCATCTCATGGGCACAGGGGTCCTCAGGACAAAATGCAGCATTGTCACAAGGGTATTCTACAAAATATGGCTGACCCTTTCAATCAAGTTGCAGAGAGAGCTGAGCCTCTAGGTGTAACGGCAACGCCCTCGTTGCTCCCAGAGGCTCATTTGCATAAATTAAAACCTCATTTTTCTCAGCATTGCGGGCACATAGGAACATGGAACCAACACAGATTCCTTCAGCTGCCAAGTGCTCATGTATTAAGTAAGCCAGTGTCATAGGTGCAAATCTGCTGATAGATGCCCTTTAACCACCTCCCGACCGCTGTACGCAGATATGCGTCCGGGAGGTGGTTGCTTTACTCCTCCTGGACGCATATACACGTCATCTCGCGAGACGCGAGATTTCCTGTGAACGCGCGCACACAGGCGCGCGCGCTCACAGGAACGGAAGGTAAGCGAGTGGATCTCCAGCCTGCCAGCGGCGATCGCTCGCTGGCAGGCTGGAGATCCGAATTTTTTAACCCCTAACAGGTATATTAGACGCTGTTTTCATAACAGCGTCTAATATACCTCCTACCTGGTCCTCTGGTGGTCCCTTTTGTTAGGATCGACCACCAGAGGACTCGGGTAGGTCAGTACAGTCGCACCAAACACCACACTACACTACACCCCCCCCCCCCGTCACTTATTAACCCCTTATAAACCCCTGATCACCCATGATCACCCCATATAAACTCCCTGATCACCCCCCTGTCATTGATCACCGCCCTGTCATTGATCACCCCCCTGTCAGGCTCCGTTCAGACGTCCGTATGATTTTTACGGATCCACGGATCGGATCCGCAAAAAGCATACGGACGTCTGAATGGAGCCTTGCAGGGGGGTGATCAATGACAGGCGGGTGATCACCCATATACACTCCCTGATCACCCCCTGTCATTGATCACCGCCCTGTCACTGATCACCCCCCCTGTAAGGCTCCATTCAGACGTCCGCATGATTTTTACGGATCCATGGATACATGGATCGGATCCGCAAAACACATGCGGACGTCTGAATGGAGCCTTACAGGGGGTGATCAATGACAGGCGGGTGATCACCCATATACACTCCCTGATCACCCCCTGTCATTGATCACCCCCCTGTCATTGATCACCCCCCTGTCATTGATCACCCCCCTGTCATTGATCACCCCCCTGTCATTGATCACCCCCCTGTCAGGCTCCGTTCAGACGTCCGTATGATTTTTACGGATCCACGGATACATGGATCGGATCCGCAAAAAGCATACGGACGTCTGAATGGAGCCTTGCAGGGGGGTGATCAATGACAGGCGGGTGATCACCCATATACACTCCCTGATCACCCCCCTGTCATTGATCACCCCCCTGTCATTGATCACCCCCCTGTAAGGCTCCTTTCAGACGTCCGCATGTGTTTTGTGGATCCGATCCATGTATCCATGGATCCGTAAAAAATCATGCGGACGTCTGAAAGGAGCCTTACAGGGGGGGTGATCATTGACAGGGGGGTGATCACCCTGATCACCCCCTGTCATTGATAACCCCCCTGTAAGGCTCCATTCAGACGTCCGCATGTGTTTTGTGGATCCGATCCATGTATCCATGGATCCGTAAAAAATCATGCGGATGTCTGAATGGAACCTTACAGGGGGGGTGATCACCCTGATCACCCCCTGTCATTGATAACCCCCCTGTAAGGCTCCATTCAGACGTCCGCATGTGTTTTGCGGATCCGATCCATGGATCCGTAAAAATTATACGGACGTCTGAATGGAGCCTTACAGGGGGGTGATCAGGGAGTCTATATGGGTGATCACCCCCCTGTCATTGATCACCCCCCTGTCATTGATCACCCCCCTGTCAGGCTCCGTTCAGACGTCCGTATGATTTTTACGGATCCACGGATACATGGATCGGATCCGCAAAAAGCATACGGACGTCTGAATGGAGCCTTGCAGGGGGGTGATCAATGACAGGCGGGTGATCACCCATATACACTCCCTGATCACCCCCCTGTCATTGATCACCCCCCTGTCATTGATCACCCCCCTGTAAGGCTCCTTTCAGACGTCCGCATGTGTTTTGTGGATCCGATCCATGTATCCATGGATCCGTAAAAAATCATGCGGACGTCTGAAAGGAGCCTTACAGGGGGGGTGATCATTGACAGGGGGGTGATCACCCTGATCACCCCCTGTCATTGATAACCCCCCTGTAAGGCTCCATTCAGACGTCCGCATGTGTTTTGTGGATCCGATCCATGTATCCATGGATCCGTAAAAAATCATGCGGATGTCTGAATGGAACCTTACAGGGGGGGTGATCACCCTGATCACCCCCTGTCATTGATAACCCCCCTGTAAGGCTCCATTCAGACGTCCGCATGTGTTTTGCGGATCCGATCCATGGATCCGTAAAAATTATACGGACGTCTGAATGGAGCCTTACAGGGGGGTGATCAGGGAGTCTATATGGGTGATCACCCCCCTGTCATTGATCACCCCCCTGTCATTGATCACGGCCCAGCACTGGCCACCAATGAGTTAAAAACAGGGAGGGAGGGGGGGGGGCGGCCGCACTGGCCACCAATGAGTTAAAAACAGGGGGGGGTTTGCCCACTGCTGCCTGGCAGCACCTGCCATGCAGCAGGAGGCAGTCATGTACACAGTTCTTTTAGTATATTCTAACTTGAAGCGTCCCCATCACCATGGGAACACCTCTGTGTTAGAATATACTGTCGGATCTGAATTTTCACGAAGTGAAAAATCTGATCTGAAAAAAACTGTTATGCAAACGGATCCGTTCTGAACGGATGCAAGCGTTTGCATTATAGGAGCGGATCCGTCTGTACAGACACCAGACGGATCCGCTCCAAACGCAAGTGTGAAAGTAGCCTTATAAGGGAAAATAATAATGATCGGGTCTCCATCCCAATCGTCTCCTAGCAACCGTGCGTGAAAATCGCATCGCATCTGCTTGCGGATGCTTGCGATTTTCACGCAACCCCATTCATTCCTATGGGGCCTGCGTTACGTGAAAAACGCACAAAATAGAGCATGCTGCGATTTTCACGCAACGCACAAGTGATGCGTGAAAATCACCGCTCATGTGAACAGCCCCATAGAAATTAATGGGTTCGGATTCAGTGCGGGTGCAATGCGTTCAACTCACGCATCGCATCCGCGCGGAATACTCGCCAGTGTGAAAGGGGCCTTTCACGGAAGCCCCATTCACTTCTATGGGGCCAGGGCTGCGTGAAAAACGCAGAATATAGAACATGCTGCGTTTGAAAAATCAGTCATTTTTTGCAGGTCAGATTTGGACCCATTCACTTCAATAGACATAGCAGCAGTGAGCAGGAAGAGAGATGGGAGACAGCAGGTGCACACTGCGCGCACCTTCTCTTCATACAGCTGATCGGCGAGGACCCCCGCCGATCTGATAATGATGACCTATCCTGAGGCTAGGTCTTCAATATAAAAAGCCCAGTGGACCCCTTTAAGGTCTGACCTATGGATTCTCCACCTGAGCATGGTTATGTCCCCCCTAGGGGACCAAAAAAATTATAAATATGAAAAAAAAAAAAGCACCTTTTTCCCAATTTTACAAATAATAATATAAAAAAAAATGCTTGTATTGCAAAAATACACAAACTATCAAAATATAAAAAGTATTTATTCCAAAAATGAGAAAAAAAATAATAATCAAAAGATGGCTTCATCTCCCAGAACAAAACTGAATAAAAAGTGATCAAAAGTTCATACCTACCCCAAAATAGCCTTAATAAAAACTACAGCTTGTCCCACACACAAAAAAATAAAAAAGCTCTCACGGCTCTGTAGACGGAAATAAAAAAAAAGTTATCGTGTCAGAATATGCTATTTTTTTTGTAGAAAAAACTAAATACATTTAGGATTGTTGTCATACTGAACCCTGAATAACTGCTGAATAAGGCTACATGCACAGAAATGTACTTTGTTTCTGTGTCCAGAACGGAATCGGACGAGGACCCATTCATTTCAATCGGTCTGCAAAAAATGCGGACACCACTCCGTGCGCTGTCCGCATCCGTATGTCCATTCCATAGCCCTTCAAAAAATATACAGCATGTCCTATTCTTGTCCGTATTTGCATTGTTACAATGGAACCACAAAAAAAAACTGATGCAACACGGATGTCACACAGATTTTTTACGTATACGCATTTTGCGGACCACAAAATACATACGGTCGTGTGAAGGTAGCCTAAAGGTAAAGTGTCATTTTTATCATCCATTGAATGCCATAAATACAAAATCAGTAAAACAACGGGAATTATTTTATTTTTTTTCAGTTTCCACCCCATTAATAATTGTATTCCAGCCTCCCAGTACATCGCATGGAATATTAAATTAGCGCCATTAGAATGTACAAAGTTGTCCAACAAAACACAAGCCAATTTATGGCTATATGAAGGGAAAAATAAAAAAGTTATGGCTCTTAAAAGTCAAAGAGATAAAAACAAAAATGAAAAAATGAAAAAAAAAAAATTATGGCGCCAAGGGGTTAATAAATCAGACCATGGCTGCATAAAATTCGCAGGGAAGCTGCTAGCGCAAACTATAAAACGCGATATGTGAACTGTAGCTTCAACCAGAAGCCATGAGAACAGTGCAGCAACCAAACTGCAGGACAAGCGCTACACCGCCATCTAGTGGCCACAATAAATATCTCGCGCATAAAAGACGCCGCAGTTGGAGGATTATGCACAGCAGGTCACGCTGCTGGTAAAGGTTACGCATGCGCAGAAGAGGCGCTTGAGCTCCTAGGTGTCCATATTGGAAGAGGTCACAGGAAGCAGAACAGGAGGTAGGCCGCAAAAATGTCCACCGCTATGAACTTCGGGACGAAAACCTTTAAACCTCGGCCTCCGGAGAAAGGCTCCTTTCCACTGGATCACTTTGGTGAGTCTTGTTACTTATCGGAACGGCAGGAGAATCTAAACCGGAGGTCAGCGCCTGTAGAGCTGTAAACGGAACTAAAGCTCCCTCTAGTGGCCTGATAGCGGCGCAGCAGGTTGTATCCTATGTGCTCAGTGCAGTGTGCAGGTGCCCAGTTCTGCCATCTCATGGGCACAGGGGTCCTCAGGACAAAATGCAGCATTGTCACAAGGGTATTCTACAAAATATGGCTGACCCTTTCAATCAAGTTGCAGAGAGAGCTGAGCCTCTAGGTGTAACGGCAACGCCCTCGTTGCTCCCAGAGGCTCATTTGCATAAATTAAAACCTCATTTTTCTCAGCATTGCGGGCACATAGGAACATGGAACCAACACAGATTCCTTCAGCTGCCAAGTGCTCATGTATTAAGTAAGCCAGTGTCATAGGTGCAAATCTGCTGATAGATGCCCTTTAACCACCTCCCGACCGCTGTACGCAGATATGCGTCCGGGAGGTGGTTGCTTTACTCCTCCTGGACGCATATACACGTCATCTCGCGAGACGCGAGATTTCCTGTGAACGCGCGCACACAGGCGCGCGCGCTCACAGGAACGGAAGGTAAGCGAGTGGATCTCCAGCCTGCCAGCGGCGATCGCTCGCTGGCAGGCTGGAGATCCGAATTTTTTAACCCCTAACAGGTATATTAGACGCTGTTTTCATAACAGCGTCTAATATACCTCCTACCTGGTCCTCTGGTGGTCCCTTTTGTTAGGATCGACCACCAGAGGACTCGGGTAGGTCAGTACAGTCGCACCAAACACCACACTACACTACACCCCCCCCCCCCGTCACTTATTAACCCCTTATAAACCCCTGATCACCCATGATCACCCCATATAAACTCCCTGATCACCCCCCTGTCATTGATCACCGCCCTGTCATTGATCACCCCCCTGTCAGGCTCCGTTCAGACGTCCGTATGATTTTTACGGATCCACGGATCGGATCCGCAAAAAGCATACGGACGTCTGAATGGAGCCTTGCAGGGGGGTGATCAATGACAGGCGGGTGATCACCCATATACACTCCCTGATCACCCCCTGTCATTGATCACCGCCCTGTCACTGATCACCCCCCCTGTAAGGCTCCATTCAGACGTCCGCATGATTTTTACGGATCCATGGATACATGGATCGGATCCGCAAAACACATGCGGACGTCTGAATGGAGCCTTACAGGGGGTGATCAATGACAGGCGGGTGATCACCCATATACACTCCCTGATCACCCCCTGTCATTGATCACCCCCCTGTCATTGATCACCCCCCTGTCATTGATCACCCCCCTGTCATTGATCACCCCCCTGTCATTGATCACCCCCCTGTCAGGCTCCGTTCAGACGTCCGTATGATTTTTACGGATCCACGGATACATGGATCGGATCCGCAAAAAGCATACGGACGTCTGAATGGAGCCTTGCAGGGGGGTGATCAATGACAGGCGGGTGATCACCCATATACACTCCCTGATCACCCCCCTGTCATTGATCACCCCCCTGTCATTGATCACCCCCCTGTAAGGCTCCTTTCAGACGTCCGCATGTGTTTTGTGGATCCGATCCATGTATCCATGGATCCGTAAAAAATCATGCGGACGTCTGAAAGGAGCCTTACAGGGGGGGTGATCATTGACAGGGGGGTGATCACCCTGATCACCCCCTGTCATTGATAACCCCCCTGTAAGGCTCCATTCAGACGTCCGCATGTGTTTTGTGGATCCGATCCATGTATCCATGGATCCGTAAAAAATCATGCGGATGTCTGAATGGAACCTTACAGGGGGGGTGATCACCCTGATCACCCCCTGTCATTGATAACCCCCCTGTAAGGCTCCATTCAGACGTCCGCATGTGTTTTGCGGATCCGATCCATGGATCCGTAAAAATTATACGGACGTCTGAATGGAGCCTTACAGGGGGGTGATCAGGGAGTCTATATGGGTGATCACCCCCCTGTCATTGATCACCCCCCTGTCATTGATCACCCCCCTGTCAGGCTCCGTTCAGACGTCCGTATGATTTTTACGGATCCACGGATACATGGATCGGATCCGCAAAAAGCATACGGACGTCTGAATGGAGCCTTGCAGGGGGGTGATCAATGACAGGCGGGTGATCACCCATATACACTCCCTGATCACCCCCCTGTCATTGATCACCCCCCTGTCATTGATCACCCCCCTGTAAGGCTCCTTTCAGACGTCCGCATGTGTTTTGTGGATCCGATCCATGTATCCATGGATCCGTAAAAAATCATGCGGACGTCTGAAAGGAGCCTTACAGGGGGGGTGATCATTGACAGGGGGGTGATCACCCTGATCACCCCCTGTCATTGATAACCCCCCTGTAAGGCTCCATTCAGACGTCCGCATGTGTTTTGTGGATCCGATCCATGTATCCATGGATCCGTAAAAAATCATGCGGATGTCTGAATGGAACCTTACAGGGGGGGTGATCACCCTGATCACCCCCTGTCATTGATAACCCCCCTGTAAGGCTCCATTCAGACGTCCGCATGTGTTTTGCGGATCCGATCCATGGATCCGTAAAAATTATACGGACGTCTGAATGGAGCCTTACAGGGGGGTGATCAGGGAGTCTATATGGGTGATCACCCCCCTGTCATTGATCACCCCCCTGTCATTGATCACCCCCCCCCCCCCCCCCCCCCCGGTAAGGCTCCATTCAGACATTTTTTTGGCACAAGTTAGCGGAAATTTTTTGTTTGTTTTTGTTTTTTCTTACAAAGTCTCATATTCTACTTAGGCTACTTTCACACTAGCGTTCGGGCGGATCCGTTCTGAACGGATCCGCCCATAATAATGCAGACGGAGGCTCCGTTCAGAACGGATCCGTCTGCATTATATTAGCAAAAAAAAGCTAAGTGTGAAAATAGCCTGGGACGGATCCGTCCAGACTTTCAATGTAAAGTCAATGGGGGACGGATCCGCTTGAAGATTGAGCCACATTGTGGCATCTTCAAACGGATCCGTCCCCATTGACTTACATTGTAAGTCTGGACGGATCCGCACGCCTCCGCACGGCCAGGCGGACACCCGAACGCTGCAAGCAGCGTTCAGCTGTCCGCCTGTCCGTGCGGAGGCGAGCGGAGCGGAGGCTGAACGCCGCCAGACTGATGCAGTCTGAGCGGATCCGCCTCCATTCAGACTGCATCAGGGCTGGACGGCTGCGTTCGGGTCCGCTCGTGAGCTCCTTCAAACGGAGCTCACGAACGGAAACCCGAACGCTAGTGTGAAAGCAGCCTAACTTGTGTCAAAAAATAAAATCTCCCATGAACTCACCGTACCCCTCACGGAATCCAAATGCGTAAACATTTTTAGACATTTATATTCTAGACTTCTTCTCACGCTTTAGGGCCCCTAAAAAGCCAGGGCAGTATAAATACCCCACATGTGACCCCATTTCGGAAAGAAGACACCCCAAGGTATTCCGTGAGGGGCATATTGAGTCCATGAAAGATTGAAATTTTTGTCCTAAGTTAGCGGAAAGTGAGACTTTGTGAGAAAATACTGCCCTGGCAATTTAGGGGCCCATATGTGTGAGAAGTACTTTGCAATCAAAATCTGTAAAAAAATGGCCTGCGAAATCCGAAAGGTGCACTTTGGAATATGTGCCCCTTTGCCCACCTTGGCAGCAAAAAAGTGTCACACATGTGGTATCGCCGTACTCAGGAGAAGTTGGGGAATGTGTTTTGGGGTGTCATTTTACATATACCCATGCTGGATGAGAGAAATATCTTGGCAAAAGACAACTTTTCCCATTTTTTTTATACAAAGTTGGCATTTGACCAAGATATTTCTCTCACCCAGCATGGGTATATGTAAAATGACACCCCAAAAAACACATTCCCCAACTTCTCCTGAGTACGGCGATACCAGATGTATGACACTTTTTTGCAGCCAAGGTGGGCAAAGGGGCACATATTCCAAAGTGCACCTTTCGGATTTCACCGGTCATTTTTTACACATTTTGATTGCAAAGTTCTTCTCACACATTTGGGCCCCTAAATTGCCAGGGCAGTATAACTACCCCACAAGTGACCCCATTTTGGAAAGAAGACACCCCAAGGTATTCTGTGAGGGGCATGGTGAGTTCCTAGAATTTTTTTTTTTTTTTGTCGCAAGTTAGTGGAATATGAGACTTTGTAAGAAAAAATAAAAAAAATAAAATCATCATCATTTTCCGCTAACTTGTGACAAAAAATAAAAAGTTCTATGAACTCACTATGCCCATCAGCGAATACCTTAGGGTGTCTACTTTCCGAAATGGGGTCATTTGTGGGGGTTTTCTACTGTTTGGGCATTGTAGAACCTCAGGAATCATGACAGGTGCTCAGAAAGTCAGAGCTGTTTCAAAAAGCGGAAATTCACATTTTTGTACCATAGTTTGTAAATGCTATAACTTTTACCCAAACCATTTTTTTTTTGCCCAAACATTTTTTTTTATCAAAGACATGTAGAACAATAAATTTGGCGAAAAATTTATATATGGATGTCGTTTTTTTTTGCAAAATTTTACAGCTGAAAGTGAAAAATTTCATTTTTTTGCAAAAAAATCGTTACATTTTGATTAATAACAAAAAAAGTAAAAATGCCAGCAGCAATGAAATACCACCAAATGAAAGCTCTATTAGTGAGAAGAAAAGGAGGTAAAATTCATTTGGGTGGTAAGTTGCATGACCGAGCGATAAACGGTGAAAGTAGTGTAGTGCCGAAGTGTAAAAAGTGCTCTGGTCATGAAGGGGGTTTCACCTAGCGGGGCTGAAGTGGTTAAAGGTCCATGTTATGTTCCTTTGGGGCTCCTTTACACACAGTTTAAGCTCCTTATTTATTTATTTATTTTTGAGCAGGGGGCCTAAAAAAGCCACGTTTTTTTCAGGCGTCACCTGCTGTTTTTTTTTATGGAGTTTTTTTTTTGCAATTGACCCAAAAAGCGCAAGTGAAGGGAGAACAAATGCCACTTTAAAAAATCATGACGCCCTAAAAAAAAAAAAAACAATGTGTGACACCCGGCTTAGTGTTTTTATTTTTTTATTTTTTTTATTTGCAGGAGAGTGTAAGCCATTTAAAGAAATCTTCATGAAATGTTTGCGGGAAAACTCTTTCCAGAGCGCTCTGTGCCGGGAGGAATCCAAGGAATATCTGGAGTGTCGAATGGAAAGGTATTCGAGGAGAAAAAAGCAATAATCTTTGCAATTCACTGTACTTGCCTTCCTCTGACCGTGTCCTTGGCATGAACACTGAGGGTCAGTTCACATGGCAGATTTTTTAGCATTTTTTATTGCGTTTTACCATGTAAAATGTGTAAATAAAACCATTCTCATTAAGCCCTCTTGCACACGACCGTATGTATTTTGCGGTCCGCAAAAAAGGATCTGCAAAAAATACGGATGACATCCGTGTGCATCCCGTAAATTGCAGAACAGAACAGCAGGCCCCTAATAGAACAGTACTATCCTTGTCCGTAATGCGGACAATAATAGGACATGTTCTATTTTTTTTGCGGAACGGAAATACGGACATACGGAAACGGAATGCACACGGAGTAACTTCCATTTTTTTTACGGACCCATTGAAGTGAATGGTTTCGCATACGGTCCGCAAAAAGAAAACCCAGAACGGACATGGAAAGAAAATACGTTTGTGTAAAAGAGGCCTAATTTGAATGGGAGTCAGCACGTGTAAAAAAAAGAAGCAGCGTGCCCTATCTTGGGGCAGAATCGGCGTTGATTTTCCCATTCAGATTATGGGAAGCAGAAAAAAACCTCACTATTTGCGACGTGCACATATGCACCTTTTTTGCTTGTTTTTTTTCCGCGCGTAAACGATCTAAAAAATGCTTGTGGGAAAAAGTACTTTAGAATTTAATAAAGTTTTGAATAAGTTTTTCTTTAAAAAAAAAAAGGGGGAGTGTAGTTTTATTTGTTTTGGTACATAAAAGTGCAATTCTGGATATGTTAAAAAAAAAATTTTTTATTTAAAGGCACATTTTATTTCTGTGTACCAGAGCTCATAGTGAACATGCCGATGTGCTATTATTGGTATCTAAAAATGGCTCCTGGGGTGAAGAAGAAGAGTGGAGTCTCTAAGTTTTTTTTGCCAAGGTTGGCAAAAAAAAGCATAGAAATCTGCCTGAAAACCGCATCAAAAAAATGCACGTAATTTTAAGGGGTAAAAATCTGCTTGGATTCAGCACAGATTATTTTTTTTTTTTACAAGTGTATTTTGAATATCGGCCATGTGAACGTAAAATCTGACAGACTCCCTAATGACTGAAGACTGTCTGCTATGACATCCGTACGCCTTAAGGCCCCACGCACACTACCGTATGTGTTTTTTCAGTCCACAAAACACGGATACCGGCCGTGTGCATTACCGTATGTGTTTTTTCAGTCCACAAAACACGGATACCGGCCGTGTGCATGCGGCCATTTTTTTTTTCCCCTTCTGTAGAAATGTACCGTCCTGTCCGCAAAAGGGGTGTTTTCTATCTTTCCAGGATGTCCCCCATGACCGCACATAGGAGGTCCTTATATGTCTCTGTAGGGACAGGAAGCAAGAGAGTTTAAAAGGCCCCTCCCTACCCCCCTATCCAGTGCAAGAGAGGCCCCCTTGAGGGTGAAGAAAGGAAAATGGAAGTAGCCACAAGGTTACTAAGGGCTGGAACTGGGTCGGTGGTGTCTGGCCATTCCTCCCAGTTTCCTCAAGGCCTTGCTAGTACCTCTTTGCGAGGTTCCCTAGCCTTCCCAGCTTGCCTTCCTTTCACATGGCTGCGGTATCTGGGAGCCAAAGCCGCTTCCCCTCCGGGGGCTCTGGGCTCGGCAGCGTGCATTCCACCTCGCGTGGGCGCATAGCTCCGTGTACAGGAAGTTACGCCACTCCGCCAGATGGCGGCGCCCAGCGTTCCATGCTGGAGGCCTGGTGGTGGGCCTCGCATGAGGGGTTGACTCTCCCCTAGGGGATAGAGTCCCCAAGAAGGAAGGAGGAGCGCAGCGGCAGCGGGGGGGGGGCGGACCGGACCCTTATGGTAAGATTATATAAAAGGGAACCAGCAGTTAGGCTTGTCTGCTGTTCCAAATGGAGTCCCAGGTGTCTACCAAGCCTGAATTGGCTGGCGATACCCCTGCTCAGGGCTATGTAAGTTAATTACCAAACCTTGCTTTATTCTGTTTATTGGTGTACACTAGTACTAAGGGAGAGTTCCTTTGTTTGTTCTTAGGGGGGAAAAGGATCTGGGACAAAGATCCCAGGCAGGCTTTTTGGTTTCCGTTTCTGAGATCCGTTCAGGGCTCTCACAAGCGGTCCAAAACGGATCAGTTTAGCCCTAATGCATGGGATGAAAGGTCATACCCCACTTAAAGGGAGTCTGTCACCTCCATATGACCATATACGGTGCTTACATGGCTCTGTAGCACACCTACACAGGATTGTAACAGTACCTTTGTCTTTGCCTTTAGACTTGCACCAGCAGGAAAAACGAAGTTGAATTCATATGCAAATGAGCGCTCGCAAGTGCCCAGGGGCGGCGTTCAGTGTGTAGGAGCCCAGGCTGCTCTGCCTTCTTTTCACTTTACTCCTCCCCAGTCTCTGCCTTTGCCCGCCCTCCAAGTCCGGACCTATCAATGAGGCAAGAGACTTGGAGGGCGGGCAAAGGCAGAGGCTGGGGAGGAGTAAAGGGAAAAGAAGGCAGAGCAGCCTGGGCTCCTACACACTGAACGCCGCCCTGGGCACTTGCGAGTGCTCATTTGCATATGAATTCAACTTTGTTTTTCCTGCTGGTGCAAGTCTAAAGAAAAGAACAAAGGTACCGTTACAATCCTGTGTAGGTGTGCTACAGAGCCATGTAAGCACTGTATATGGCCATATGGAAGTGACAGACTCCCTTTAAGATATTCCTAATTTCAATAAAAACACTGAAACCAATTATTTTTACTAATTAATAATTTAACATTAAGAACTCAATAAAAAAATTCAGTTGAACTCAATACACGAGCTCAGCCATAAGCTCAAGCTCATTATAAATTAATAATTTAACATTAACAACATTCATTTGAACTCCTATATAACAAAACACGAGCTCAGCCATAAGCTCAAGCTCAAAAATTGCAGCTTATCAAACAACTCATACCCCAGTTAAAAATAAACGGCAGCCAATCGGGAAGGGCGGGCGGGGCAGCGATGCTTCTTCTTTCACCGATGAGGTATGGACCCCAGCTTCACCTGCGCCCACATATTTATCCGCACCAGCTCAACCCGAGTAGCCAATCACAGCCTTAACCCGAGTAGCCAATCACAGCCTTAACCCGAGTAGCCAATCACAGCCTTAACCCGAGTAGCCAATCACAGCCTTAACCCGAGTAGCCAATCACAGCCTTAACCCGACTAGCCAATCACAGCCTTAACCCGACTAGCCAATCACAGCCTTAACCCGACTAGCCAATCACAGCCTTAACCCGACTAGCCAATCACAGCCTTAACCCGACTAGCCAATCACAGCCTTAACCCGACTAGCCAATCACAGCCTTAACCCGACTAGCCAATCACAGCCATAAACAAAGGTAATCATTGGCTAAAATATCAGCCAATAAAATAAGGGTTGCCACACCAGTTGCCCAAACGGTGGCGACCCAATCAAAACCATGTTGCCATCCCAGGCAATCTGCCTGGACATGGCAACAGTAAAAAAAAAAAAAAATAAGGCGGGAAAAATTCCCGCCAAAACTAATAGCATAAACCACCTAGGGATGACCTTAATCCCATGTGGATCCTTTCCTAATCTCCAGGGTCTGACCATTCTGAATGGATAAGGATCCTCTCAGAATGCATCAGTTTGGCTCCGTTCCGCCTCCATTCCGCTTTGGAGGCGGACACCAAAACGCTGCTTGCAGCATTTTGGTGTCCGTCTGACGAAACTGTGCCAAACGGATCCGTCCTGACACACAATGTAAGTCAATGGGGACGGACCTGTTTTCACTGACACAATATGGCACAATAGCAAACGGATCCGTCCTCCATTGGGGTTCAAGACGGATCCGTCTTGAACCATGTTAAAGATAATACAAATGGATCCGTTCTGAACAGATGCAGACGGTTGTATTATCTGAACGGATGCCATTGTGCAGATCCATGACGGATCCGCACCAAACGCGAATGTGAAAGTAGTCTTTCCTGTACTAGAAAGTTACAGGAATCGTACAAAAAACAGCCTGTGCCCTGATTGTATTGCAAAACTTCTGAAGGAGGAACAGCCGTCCTTCCTCTCTGATCTGAGGTCTATGATAAGAGAAGAAGTACAGGCTTCAGTTTCTAGCTTGAATCCTCCGCCAGTTTCCCCAGCAGCTTCAAAGAAACCTAGAATCCAGCTGGAATCGGATTCAGACAAACAGGGCAAAAATGCTTATTATTCGGACGGGGAGTTAGAAGAAGAAGAGTTGGGCCTCTTTCACGCGGGCGAGTTTTTCGCGCGGGTGCAATGCGTGAGGTGAACGCATTGCACCCGCACTGAATCCGGAGCCATTCATTTCTATGGGGTTGTGCACATAAACAGTGATTATATATATATTTTTTATTTTATTTTTTTTTTTTCATTTTTTTTTTCACGCATCACTTGTGCGTTGCGTGAAAATTGCAGCATGCTCTATATTGTGTGTTTTTCACGCAACACAGGCCCCATAGAAGTGAATGGGGCTGCGTGAAAATCGCAAGCAAGTGTGGATGCGGTGCGATTTTCACGCATGGTTGCTAGGTGACGATTGGGATGGGGACCCGATCTTTATTATTTTCCCTTATAACATGGTTATATGGGAAATTAATAGCATTCTTAATATAGAATGCTTAGTAAAATAGGGATGAAGGGGTTAAAAAAAATAATTAAACTCTCCTCATCCACTTGTTCGCGCAGCCCAGCTTCTCTTCTTTCATGACCTGGGAGGAAAAGGACCTTTGGTGACGTCACTGCGCTCATCACATGGTCCATCACCATGGTGATGGACCATGTGATGAGAGCAGTGATGTCACTAAAGGTCCTTTTCCTCCCAGGTCATGAAAGAAGAGAAGCCGGGCTGCGCGAACAAGTGGATGAGGCGAGTTTAATTATTTTTTTTTAACCCCTTCATCCCTATTTTACTAAGCATTCTGTATTAAGAATGCTATTTTCCCTTATAACCATGTTTATAAGGGAAAATAATAAAATTTACACACCACCGGTCACAAACCCCTAACTTCTGTGAAGAAGTTCCGGTCTGGGTACCAAACATGCCGATTTTTTCCTATCCAGCCCTCACACGCGATGCCCGTGTGAAAGAGGCCTTAATCTTTCCCTCAGGTTCTTCTGAAGACCAGAAAAAAATACCTCTTTTCTTTGGAAGACTTTGATTCTTTACTATCGGCGATAAGGGAAACTATGGAGGTGAAGGAGGTTCAGCCACCCAAAACAACTCAAGACGAGATGTTTGGAAGATTAAGGGCAAAGAAAAGGAAATAGTTTACGGTTAATTCCAATCTGAGAGAGATGATACTGGAGGAATGGGAAGACGCAGAAAATAAACTTTCTATTCCTCGGGAATTCAGAAGTCGCCTTCTCTTTAAGGCCTCATGCACACGAAACGTTTTTTGTGTCCGTTCCGTTTTTTTGCGGATAGGATGTGGACCTATTCAAGTGTGCTATCCGTATGTCCGTTCCGTAGCCCCGCAAAAGAAATATACCATGTCCTATTCTTGTCTGGTTTGCGGACAGGATCAGCATTGTTACAATGGATGCCATACGGACGTCATCCTTCCCTTTTTTTTTTTTTGCAGATTGGCAATTTGCTGACCACAAAACGCATACGGTCGTGTGCATGTAGCCTAATCCTAAGGACACTAAATTATGGGAAGAAGTTCCAAAAATAGATGTCCAGGTAGCAAAAGTTGCAAAAAAGACAACCATCCCATTTGAAGACTTGTTCCAATTGAAAGATCCCGTGGACCAAAAATCTGATGGACTCCTAAAAAGAGTCTGGGAATGTTCATCAGCAACAATCAATACTTAATATTGCCGCCACATCTGTAGCCAGAGCGGATTATGGCTCAATCAATTGGAAAACCATTTAAAGCTCAAGACACCTAGAGAAGTAATTGTAGATTCTCTGCCTTTTCTAAAAATGGCCACAGCTTTCATGGGTGACGCTTCTGTGGAATCTATTTGTTTTGCAGCACTAAGTGGAACACTATCAAGTACCACTAGAAGGGCCTTGTGGCTGAAGACCTGGACGGTCGACATAGCTTCTAAAAAGAAGTTATGTGCAATACCATTTTCCGGTTCTTACGTATTTGGACCAGTATTGGATACCATTTGAGAAAGAGCGGCTGACAAGAAGAAAGGATTTCCAGAAGAGAAGCCCAGGAAAAGTCAGCCCTTTCGAAGAACAGACATTCCCAGTACTCATCGAATAGAGGAAAGGGAAAATCTGGTAGATGGAGCTACCCGAAAGGAGGCAGAGGAAGAGGGTTCCTTCTCAACCCCAACAACACAAACAATCCCGGTAAACAATGACACCATTCCGGAGGGATGAAAACTTAGTTTTTTCAGCCAGGAATGGGTTTCCATCACAAAAAATCCCTGGGTAATCCGAACCATTCAGGAGGGTTACAAACTAGAATTCAAGTCTCCTCCACCAGAGCGTTTTCAGATAACCAATCCTCACTCAGAAACATTACAGAATCAACTTCTACAGGATATTCAGTCTCTGTGCAAGATGAAGGCCATTGCTCCAGTACCCTTGCATCAACATTTAAAACTATTATTCCAAACTATTCCGGGTAAAAAAAAAAAAAGGATCGTTCAGGACAATCATAAGGTGGATCTCCTATCGAAAGTTCAAGATGGAATCTATTCGGTCAGCCATTCCACTCATCACCCCAGCAGCATTCATGTGCACAATAGACTTGAAGGATGCATATTATCATATCCCTATTCATCCTCATCATTAAAAATATTAGAGATTTGGAATAAAAATGAACAGCCACATCCATTATTTCCAATTTCAGTGTCTGCCATTTGGAATCTCGTCAGCTCCGAGGATCTTTACCAAACTGATGGTAGAAGTGATGGCTCACCTAAGGCACTACAAAATAATTATAATCCCATACCTGGACGATTTTTTATTAACAGCCCAATCTCAGAAGATATTGAAAGATCATCTTCAATTAACACTGGAGGTGCTGACAAAATTGGGATGGATCATCAACTTCAACAAATCAGATCTGCGATTGGGAACCAGGAAGATTTTCTTGGGTACACTTCTAGATTCAGTGAAAGAAATGTCCTTTCTACCTATAACCAAAAGGATTTTCCTTACCACAGGGGTAAAGAACTTCCTGAACTGGTGGTTAACTCCAGACAACCTAGTAAAGGGAATTCCCTGGAAGCTGGATCCACTTGTGATGGTAACAACAGATGCCAGCAAGTCAGGCTGGGGAGCCCAGGTGGCAGATCTATATTTTCAAGGAGAATGGTCACCTTTAGAGAGCCTGGCATCATTAAACTTAAAAGAGCGAACAGCGGTTCTGAAGACTCTGGAACAGGCCAAAATTATTGTAAAAGGGAAGCATCTAAGGATCTTCTCAGACAACATCACTACAGTGTGTTACCTCAAACACAAGGGAGGAACAAGAAACCCCTTGCTGCAGAGGGTGTCAAATCAGATTTTTCACTGGGCCCAAATAAACGTGTTCTCAATCTCAGCCTTACATCTAAAGGGCAAAGAAAACACAATGGCAGATTTCATGAGCAGGAAGAGTGTCGATCCGGGAGAGTGGATGCTAAACCAAGTTGTATTCCAGGAGTTATGTCACAAATGGGGTCAGCCTCAGATAGACCTATTTGCGACCAGAGTAAACACACAAACAAGCTGTTTTTACTCTCTAAATCCAAGAGACAATCCTCTAGCAGTAGACACAATGTCACAAGTCTGGAACATGGATTTCGCATATGCATTCCCACCAATTCCTCTTATTCCGGCAGTATTGAGGAAGATTGGTGAGAGCACAACAAAGATTATTATTTTTTTTTTTTTTTTTTTTTTACCAAAAGTCTTCTCCTTCCATAAAGAACAGGAAATAATTCTTCCGTCTTTTTGTGCTTCTCCTAGAAATGCCAAAGAGGAGCGTTTCCATTGCTTGGATGTGCGGAGGACGATAGTTAACAGTCAACAGAATCTTGGAGACCGGATACAAATGTATTCATTCAGCATGGAGGGAGAAATAAAGGCCAGAAAGTTACTAAACAAACCTTGGCAAGATGGATCAAATCTACAATTCGAGAGGCATACTCTTTACAAAAAAATGAGCTGTCCAATCTCCTTTAAAGCCCATTCGACCAGGGCTATGGCAACATCGTGGGCAGAAAAAGCTAATGCCACGATAGATCAAATCTGTAGAGCAGCTACATGGACAAATTATAATACTTTTTGCAAACATTACCGTTTGGACCTTCCACCAATCAGAATGTAGTGACAAAAGGTCCTTCAAGCAGTGCCCCCCCCCCCCCCCCCCTAAAAATGTTAGTGATTTGGGTATTTCTCCCATGTGCTGTCATGGTAGAAGTCCTGGAAATCGGTAATTTGGTCTTTTTCCAGGAGTCCAACATGACCGCACCAATATATTCCCCCCCCCCCCCAACCAAACAAAAATTTAAATGTATTTCACATATACTTATATAATAACAATGTACAGTTAACATTGTGAATCTAGAATCGCTAAGTATATAACCTGGGGAAAAAATTCCGGTGCGGTGATTTATAAGACACTGGATAGGGGGGTGGGGAGGGGCCTTTTAAACTTTCTTGCTTCCTGTCCCTACAGAGACCTATAAGGACAACCTCGCATGTGCTGTCATGTTGGACTCCTGGAAAAATAATTACCGTTTTTTTGCCGGTTGTTTGGATCGGCCGTACAGACTCGGAAGAGCAGCACACCGGTGTGCCGTCCTAGTTTTTTACAGTTCCATTAAATTTAATGGGTCCGCATTCTATCCGTAAAAAATGCAGGACGGATTTGCTCGGGTAGATGAGATTTGGACATGCTGGATGTTTTCAGCTCAGAAAGCATATATGATTAAAGGGGTTCTCTGGGCTTTTAATATTGATGCGGGGGTCCATCGATCAGATGTAGGAGGAGACAGCGTGCGAGGTGCGCACGTGCCATCTCTCTTCCTGCTCGCCGCTGCTATCTATGGCAAAGCAGCGGCAAACAGGAAGGCACACGGCACGCTCGCACTGCGCACACTCATTCATGGTGAATGAGAGCAGATGGGGTTGTGTCCGGGTTCAGCTCTGAACCCGGACAACCCCTTTAAGGGGTTATCGGCATTTTTCTTAATCGGGCCCCCCTCCCCCCCTTCATGTGATTCAGTGATAATGTTGAAAATATTCCTGCCGGGCCAGCGATGCACTCCCCGATGTAAATACATTGCGGGCACTTCCGGATTCATGTGCTGTACATTCTGCATGTGATCCTAGCCAAGATACAACCTGCAATGTACCTGGGTTGCGTCTGCGCAGTCAGGCAGCTTTGGGCGTTTTGATCAGTCAGTGCCCGAGGCTTCCTGACTGCACAGGCGCAACCCTAATACATCACAGGTTGTAACCAGGCTGTATATTCAGGAAGTGCCTGCAACCTAATTACACCGAGGAGTGCAGCACTGGCCCGGTAGGAATGTTTTCAATAGTATCACTAAATCCCAAGAAGAATTGGGGAGTTATTAAAACAAAAATGAAGATAATCCCTTTTAAATGGGTTTTCTGTTATATCCTCAGGATAGGTCATCAGTATCTGATCTGCGGTGGCTGACACCCCGCACTCCCTCTCTGGCATCGGAACTAGAGCGCCATCCATTGTGTAGTGGACGGAGTTGGTTACTGCAGCACTGCTGTCACTGAAGTCAGTGGGAGTGGTGCTGCAGTAAACAGTTGTCCACTACACAGTGGACGGAGCTGTGTATTTCTGGCTCTGGAGCTACAAAGGAACAGGAATCGGACCCCTGCCCATCAGATATTTATGACCTATCTTGAGGATAGACCATCAATACAAAATCCTGGACAACCCCTTTAATGTCTGTGACAGTGAAATGCTGGGTGACAGTCCCTCTGGCCCCATTTATCAAGTGTTCAGAAAGAGAAAAGAGATAAAACTGTGTTTCCCATAACAGCCAATCGCAGCGCAGCTTTCATTTTCCCAGGGCACTTTCAGAGAATGGAAACTGAGCTCTGATTGGTTGCTATGGGCAACAAGGGCAGCTTTTCTGACATTTTTGATAATTGAGGCCTATTTTGGAAAATATATTTCTGGAATCTGTACTGGATGTGTCCATTGTTTCCCTCGTAGACAACTGATGGCAAAGGAGCCCCTGGAAAAGCTCGGCTTTAAGGATCTTACGGAAGAAAAGGCGACAGAGGAGCAGAACAAGATATAACGCAGAGAAAACCTATATGGACTATTTATTCTTGTCGTAGACACTTGGAATTTTCTCTGGATGCTCCGAGGACATTTTGCCAAGGCTCTGGTTTATATGCTGTATATATTCTTAAGATTTATACCTCAGAGGAGGACTGTGGGGGGAAAACGGCAATGTCTTTGTTACGCCCTAAGTAATAAATACGTTGTTCATACTTGTTTTATCATCAGTGTATTAAATGGGTTCTCTGGGTTACAGATATTGATAGCCTAACCTCAGTACAGGTAATCAATGTCAGATCTGTGGGGGTCCGACACCTGACACCCCCACAGATCAGCTGTGATGCCTTCGATCGATTGTACAGCGCACACAGCTCCCTACACGATGTAGTGGCCGTACTGGGGTATTTAACCCCTTGAGTCCCTGTGGTTTTTTTCATTTTTTCATTTTCCTAACCTGTCTTCCTGCGCCATAACTTATTTTATTTTTAATTTTTTTTCTGTTCGCATAGCCATGTGGGGGCTCTTTTTTTTGTTTTGTTTTTTTGCCAGAACAAGTTGTCCTTTTTAATAGCACCATTTAAAAAGGAGGAATTAGGAAAAAATTCCAAATGGGGTGGAATTGGAAAAAATAATTAAAAATTCTGCCACAGTTTTGTGGCTTTTGTCTCTATATGATGTTCCCTATGTGGTAAAACTGACCAGTGCCCTTCATTCTCTGGGTCAGTACAATTACATCGATACCACATATGTATAGTTTGTCTTGTGTTTTAATACTGAAAAAAACCCAAAATACTTTTGAATTTTTTTTTTTCTTTTCATCGCCATATATTGACCCCCCCCATAACTTTTTTTTTTTTTTTAAATATAGTTATGTCTACAGAGCTGTGTGGGAGCTAATTTTTTGTGGGACAATCTGTTTTGGACTCTGTGTTTGTTTTTTTTAATCACCTTTTTTTTTCAATTGTTCCTTGCTTCTCCTGCTCCCTCTTCCAGCCCCTCCCTCTCCTTCTTGTTTGACAGGAAAAGTTTCCTACCTAATCAAGGAGAGGGAGGGGCTGGCTGTGGAAGCAGGAGGAGCAAGGGTGCACAGAGTAGCTTGGACCCGCCCTCAGTGCACTTAACTGCTAATTCACATATGGATCAAAAGTAATTTTTTTTCCTCCAGAATGAGGCAACAAATCGCTAAGTGAAAAGTATCATGAAAGTCAGCTGAGCTAATCCTACAAGGAATTGTGAAAGTAACAAGGAATTTCCTGGTGATGGACGGCCTTTAATCTAGACTTGGGGGCGTCATTCACTTTTTTCAAGAGTGGTATTCCCCTTTTTTTTTTTTTTTTTTTTTTTTTTTTTTTTTAAATTAATTTGTTTATAGACTAGTAAATCATCCAATTATTTTTTTTTAATATACAGGTATTTAACATTTTGCTTTCATGCCTTTCTTATATCAGGCAGTTGACACCAGTATATATAGTGTGAGACAGTGAGGGGTTGTGTCTGGCAAGGCGGGTATATTCCTCCAAGCATGTGCGGCTGGGCTGGTCAAATCCCAGACTGGAGTTTAAGTGCCGGTCCGGGTTTTGGCAGCACCTGGCTGTCCTTAAATAGGCAGCTGGGCTCAGCAGAGATGTCTCTGTTTTTGAGATCTGAGGCTTTGTGCCGTGCTGGAGGGCTGAGAGCCGCATGCTGGGGAAACAGGCCACCTAAAGCCTGCTGTGGACTACTTGAAATAGATTTTTTTTTTTTTACTTTTTTACTTTTTTAATCTATTTTGATTTTATAAGCGTTTAGTATCCACTAACGTTTTTTTTTTCAGCTACCTTCCCCTCCCTTTTTGTACAAAAAGAACGTATCTTATATGATCACTAGCAAACACGCTGTCAGCGGTGCTCGGCCCTCAGAAATAAGATACTGTCGATCAAACCATATGAAGAAATTAAGGAGGTCGGCACTCACCAGCGTCACTAAATAGTAGCTTTATTCAAAAGTAGCGATGAATGGCATCGGGCAGGACGCCAAGAGCTTCACACAGGTGAGATAGCGATGGCCGATTCACGCTGAACGCGCTTCGTCAGGCTGTTACGTCAGAGCGCAAATGCGCTCCACCTTTAAGCACAGAGTCGATGCATCACCTGGGTGACCAGTGATGCTGCCCTGATGCTTCCCAAAATAAACCATACAGACAAGGAGGAAAAACATACAAAACATTAATGCATGGCAAAGGGACAATTGCAGAGGTGCTATTATAGGAACATGCTGAGGTCAATTCTATCATTAAGGCCCAATTCTTCTGCCGCTTGGGTACGGAGAATCCACCTGGCCTCCCGTTGTAAAAGGAGTCTGTGTCTGTCGCCCCCATGCGGCGGAGCCTGTACCACCTCAAGTCCTGAGAAAGACAGATAACTGACATCACCTCCATGCACCTTTCTAAAGTGCTCTATCACCCTGGGGCACCCTTTACCAGAGGTTATGGAGTTGACATGTTCTCTTATGCGCTCATTTAAACATCTAGTTGTTTTGCCGATATAAAATCGGCCGCACTTGCAGCTCAAGAGATAAACCACAAACGTGCTTCTGCAGTTAATAAAACTCCGTACCCTGTGGTGCACACCTGCGAAATCAATGAATTTTTTACACGCATTGTACTTACACTGGGAACAATTCCCGCATCTAAAATTCCCATCTGGTCTATTGATTGTCAACCACTGACTCGAACGCGATTGGGTCGACCGTCAATCTACTCCTTACGAGCTTGTCTCTTAATGTATGACTCCTCCTGAAGGAGACTAGTTGTCTGCTCGGTTATTTTGTTAAGTGTGCTGTCCCTTTTTAATATATCCCAGTTTCTAAAGATGGCGGAGCGAATCCGATCTGCCATTGGGCTAAATTTAAAGGAAAAGGCAAACCTGCCTACATTAATGCCAACTTGGTCCGACCCAGGCATTCCCGTTGTTTTTCTCATTTTCTTATTCTTTTGCAACAAATCTCTCTGAGAGAAAGTCCTCTCAACCTTTTCCATATCTCTGCTAACCTCCCTCTCTGGGTACCCTCTTGCTACCAGCCGTTGTTTTAGCTCTGTCGTCGATAACCCTCTAACTCACTGTTGATCCTGCGTAACCTAATGAATTGCCCGTACGGCAAAGATTTTTTTAAAGTTCCCGGGTGGAAGCTGTCGTGGCGAAGCAAGGAGTTGGTCGCCGTGGACTTGCGACAGCCCTCCGTGACCAACCCGTCGCCCCCTCGCCACGACAACCACATCCAGGAACTCCAATCTTGCCCCCTCCAAAATTGAGGGTAAACCTCATACCCATATCGTTCATGTTCAAGTACCGGACAAACTCCTCACACTGTTCCAAAGTGTAAAAAAACTTTCAGATACAGCAAAAAGGGATTTGACACGGAAAACACAAATGTCTTGCAAGGTACATGTTAGCAAATGTACATGAGACAGGGGTACCCATTGCCGTCCCTAGCTTTTGTCTGAACCATTTGCTGACGAATCTGAAAACATTGTTTGCAAGTATGAAGTTTAGAGCCCCCGCAAACGAAATCACAGAAGAGGTCACTCTTCCCCACATTCCGTAAGATGACTCTGATCGCCTCCACACCCGCATCGTGAGGGATTCGGGTGTAGAGGCTCTCCACATACAGGGACACCAACTTATATATATATATTATCAAATATATTTTGATTAAGAACGTATCTTATATGATCACTAGCATCCTCACCATTGTTGTGTAGTAACCATCAGTGGTGGCGCCTTTGGGGTTTCACACCTTCTTATTTTAAATAATCTGTTTAACCCCTTTTTTTTCCTCCCCCCTTTTTTTTTCCTTTTTTTTCTTTGTATCTTTCGTCACGTTTGTGGACTACTTGAGGCAGAACTGCCAGCAAGGTGACTTGTGTTATATGAACTTTACATTGTGTGTGAATTAACATAAAGACTGCAAAGTTCCGTGCTGTTTTGTGCAATTGCCTCAAGTGTGAATAAACACTGACGTTTTGAGTTAAGAACTTGTATTTTGCCTCTGTATTGTGCCCGCTTACCCTATCTACCAGAGTGAAACCCCACAATTGGTGGAGGATGCGGCAAGAGCAGTGAGGCTGGCGTAAATGCCGATATTTTTGGTTTCTGCATTTTTCAGGCACAGTTGTATGTCGTACATTAATGTAATGTATGTATTACAACCAGTGCCCCAGGACAAAATGGAGGCTGTTGTGAAGGCCCTCATGGAGGCTAATCTGCAACAGCGAGAGACAAACCTGCAGCAACGCGAGGTTAATAAGCAGCAGCAGGAGACTAACCAGTTGCTGCTTCAACACATGATGACTTTGCAGACAGCAGGAGCAACCCCGAGCGTCCATGATGCCCAGAATGCAGTCCGTGCCGCGATTTCTAAGATGACCCCTGCAGACAACATCGAAACCTACCTGGCGATGTACGAGAAAGTGGCCATCAGGGAAAAGCTACCCCATGATCAGTGGGCTGAGGTTGTCTCTCCATTCCTGGCATCCGATTCCCAGCGGGTGTATTTCGACTTGCTGGATGATCAAGCATTTGACTACCAAAAAGTAAAGGGTAAGATTTTGGCAAGACTGACGGTGAATGTGTTGGTCCGGACCCAGCGGGTACATGAGTGGGGGTTTAAGCTGGCTGAGCCTGCGAGGACCCAGTATTATGACTTATTTCACCTCTTGCAAAAGTTAATGTGCGGAGTGCCATGGCTTTGCTGGATAGATTATTGGCTGATATGTTCTGGAGGGCTCTGCCACCCCCTCTCTAGCACTGGATCGGCCAGGTGTCTCTTGGTAACGCCCTAGAAATGGTGAACCTGGTGGAGCACTACGAGGCTACTAAGACTGTTACAGGGGCTTCTTTTGGGAGGGGGGCAGTCAACCCCTGTAAATCTCCATCCCAGGTCCGGCGACTTGTACCAACCAAACCCACCCGGCGTGTACCCTCTACAGACCTGGCTACAATAGTCTGCTGGTGGTGTCAGGAGCTGGCCCATGTAAGAGCTGACTGTCCCCATCAGGTTGAACCCATGGATAATAACTATGGCTACCGTCAGTCGCTGTATGCCAGGAAGCTGTGTGTAGCAGGTAGCCCAAAAACGCTAAACCACCTGTGCCAAGTGGAGGTAGGAGACACTCCAGCGGAGGCTCTGCTGGACTCAGGGAGTCTGGTGTCCCTAGTAAGGGCTCCCCTGGTACGGTCAGTGGAGTATACTGGCCGGAAAGTCAGGGTCATCTGCATTCATGGAGACTTAAAAGACTATCCCACCGCCCTGGTGTCTCTAACCACAGGGGCTGGCAGATGTACTCATGAAGTGGCAGTTGCTCCAAATTTACACTACAAACTTATAATAGGGAGAGACTTCCCAGCACTGTGGCCTGCTATGAGAGTGACTGATACCCTTAAGACAGGGGTAACCCTAGCAGAGTGGCCCAGGTTAGGGAGGAGACCAGAACCCTGGGAACCTGAGACCAAAGGGCCAGCGGTAGAGGTGACCGCCACTTAGGTGGAAGAGGGGGAGACAACCCCGTTAAGTGTGATGGTGGGAGACATGGAGGACTTGCCACCGGGTCCTGAATTGGCAGACCTCAATGTCTCCGTGGATTATTTTGGTACCGCCCAGCGTCTGGACCCAACCCTATCCCGCGCCTGGGAAAATGTGTTAATAGTAGACGGTGAACCACAACAACCTGGGGCAGAGTCAGTGTTTCCCCGTTTTGTGGTTCATCGGGATATCTTGTATCAGGTAAACCAACTACGGGATGAGCCTATTGAACAGTTGGTGGTCCCAAAGGCTTATTGCAAGCTTGTGCTAGATCTAGCCCACCAACACGTTCTCGGGGGTCACCTGGGCTGCTGAAAACTCAGGATCGTATTCTACAGCGGTTTTACTGGCCCAGCATATTCAAAGAAGTGGAAGAGTTTTGCAAGTCTTGCCCGACCTGCCAGATAACTAGCCCCCAGCCACATTTCCGTAGCTAAGGAGTTAATTGAGATGTTTTCCCTAATAGGACTACCTAAAGAGGTTCTGACCGACCAAGGGACCCCTTTTTATGTCTAGGGTGATGAGGGAACTCTGTAAGTTGCTGCACATAAAACTACAGACGTTCGTTTACCATCTGCAAACGGACGGTCTGGTAGAACGGTTTAACCAAACATTAAAAAAATATGTTGAAAAAGGTAGTGTCTAAAGACGGGAAGGACTGGGACCTCCTTCTGCCCTATCTCATGTTCGCAGTGTGAGAGGTACCCCAGGCCTCGACTGGGTTCTCGCCCTTCGAACTGCTATATGGAGGATACCCTCACGGTCTCTTGGATGTGGCCAAAGAGGCATGGGAACAACAACCCACTCCACATAAAAGTGTTATTGAGTACGTTACCCAGATGCAAGATTGGATAGAGACAGTGTTTCCTCTTGTTAGGGAGCATATGGAGGCAGCTCAGCGAGCCCAGAGTCGGGTCTATAATCGGCAGGCTCGGGTCCAGATCTTTAACCCAGGTGATCAGGTTTTGGTTCTGGTGCCGACCATGGACAGTAAGTTCCTGGCTAGGTGGCAGGGGCCCTACGAGGTACTCGAGAAAATTGGAGATGTAAACAAGGTACACCAGCCAGGGCGGCGAAATCCGGAGCAGGTTTAACATGTGAATTTACTCAAATCGTGGAAAGATAGGGAAACCTGTACAAAAGACAGTCCGCGGCCAAGTTTTTTAGGAGAAGAGGTGCTGACCCCTCTGTCTGATGCAAGAGAGGAGGCTGCCACAGTAAAAATTGCTGACAGCCTCTCCTCTAAACAGACTCGGGAGGCCAGGGAGTTCGTGGTACAAAGGGATGCCTCCGAAGTAGGGCTCGTTGCTGTGCGGTCTCAGGAAGTCAACGGGGAGGAGCATCCCATTGTCTTCCTAAGCCGCAAGCTCAACCCAGCCGAAACCAGGTACAGTATAGTGAAGAGAGTGCCTGACTATCAAGTGGGCACTCGAGTCTCTCTGCTACTATTTGCTATCCGCCTGGTGACTGACCACTCCCCTCTCAAGTGGATGAGCCAGGCCAAAGACGAGAATGCCCGGGTCACCAGATGATTTTTAGTTCTGCAGAACTTTAAGTTCTCGGTAGAACAAAGAGCTGGCCAGTTGCAGGGAAACACGGATGCCATGTCCTGGGTGTATTGTCTGGCGTGTGTGGGTTGGGTCTGGCAAGGCAGGTATTTTTCCTCCCAGCATGTGCGGCTGGGCTGGTTTCCAGCCAGGTGAGGACAAATACCGGACCGGAGTTTAAGTGCTGGTCCGGGTTTTGGCAGCACCTGACTGTCCTTAAATAGGCAGCTGGGCTCAGCAGAGATGTCTCTCTTTTTGGGATCTGAGGCTTTGTGCCGTGCTGGAGGGCTGAGAGCCGCACGCTGGGGAAACAGGCCCCCTAAAGCCTGCTGTGGACTACTGGAGGCAGAACTGCCAGCAAGGTGACTTGTGTTATGTGAAATTTTCATTGTGTGTGAATTAACACCAAGACTGCAAAGTTCCATGCTGTTTTGTGCAATTGCCTCAAGTGTGAATAAACACTGACGTTTTGACTTAAGAACTTGTATTTTGCCTCTGTACTGCGTCCGCTTACCCTATCTACCAGAGCGAAACCCCACAATAGCTATAGCCTATATATCATGTATAGCCCATGTATTATGCATCCATAACCTAACTGAAACATAGCATCAGGCATGTGACACTTCATGTCATGCAACCCCTGACATGTCAGTAAGCAGCAGTGTTACATGATGAACCGTACATGTTCTGACTGGAAAAATGATTTTTTATTCTCTAGGTGATTTGTAAAGTGACCGCCTGTCTCTAGGTGATGTCATGTAAATAAACTTAGCCATTAAAAAATAAAAAATAAAAAAAAACACAACACACTCAGGAGACCCAATGTGATGAGATGCTGCTGCAAGTAGTAATAGTGTATGTACTGTATATGTTCTGCTCCTCACTACAATACTGTTCACTGTTAGATACCTAAGCAATGAACTGGATGTCAGGGGTCACATGACTGACGCCATGTTTGGTTCTGCTCAGCTCTTCTATAGATGCACTATACAGGACTAAAATAGGCCGTATTAGCTTTTTTTTTTAATACACAGCGTGGGTATAGTAAAGCAACATTTTAAACACGTGCAGTTGTGTTCAAAATAATAGCAGTGTGTTTAAAAAAAGTGAATAAAGCTCAAAATCCCTCTAATAGCTTTTATTTCCATACACACAAATGTATTGGGAACACTACACATTCTATTCCAAATCAAAACATGAAGAAAAATATATCAAATTTGTGTTGTTCCTCTAAGAAAATTGAAGAAAAGTGAATATTAGACAGTTCAAAAAAATAGCAGTGTTTGTATTCTTCTTTACAAACTCAAACATTCACTATATAAACTGAGAAATGTTTGAAGATTTTGCTTTCCTTTGAATCACTTCACCGCTGTTTCGGATATCTGCTGGACATCTGTGTTGCATGGAGTCAACCGACTTCTGGCCCCTGTGAACAGGTGTTCCAGCCCAGGATGATTGGACTACATTCCACAGTTCTTCTCTATTTCTTGGTTTTGCCTCAGAAACTGAATTTTTGATGTCACCCCACAAGTTTTCTATTGGATTAAGATCCGGGGATCGGGCCGGCCACTCCATAACATCAATCTTGTTGGTCTAGAACCAAGATGTTGCACGTTTACTGGTGTGTTTGGGGTCGTTGTCTTGTTGGAACACCCATTTCAAGGGCATTTCCTCTTCAGCATAAGGCAGCATGACCTCTTCAAGTATTCTGATGTATTCAAACTGATCCATGATCCCTGGTATGTGATAAATAGGCCCAACACCTTAGTATGAGAAACATCCCCATATCGTGATGCTTGTCCACCATGCTTCACGGTCTTCACAGTGTACTGTGGCTTGAATTCAGTGTTTGGGGGTCGTCTGACAAACTGTCTCCGGCCACTGGACCCAAAAAGAACAATCTTACTTTTATCAGTCCACAAAATGTCTCTTTAGGCCGTCAATGTGCTCTTTGGCAAATTGTAACCTCTTCAGCACGTCTTTTTTTCAGCAGTGGGACTTTGCGGGGGCTTCTTGCAGATAGCTTGGTTTCACATAGGCGTCTTCTAATTGTAACAGTACTCACAGGTAACTTTAGACTTCTTTGATCTTCCTGGAGCTGATTGTTGGCTCAGTCCTTGCAATTTTGGCTATTCTTCTATCCATTAGAATAGTAGTTTTTCGCTTTCTTCCACGTCTTTCAGATTTTGGTTGCCATTTTAAAGCATTTGCGATAATTTTAGCTGAGCAGCTTATCATTTTCTGCACTTCTTTATAAGTTTTCCCCTCTCCAATCAACTTTTTAATCAAGGTACGCTGTTCTTCTGAACAATGTCTGGAACGACCCAATTTTCTCAGAATTTCAGAGAGAAATGCACAGTAACCAGTATGTACAACATTTGCCGCCTTCCTTCATTAAATAAGGGCAACAATTGCCACCTGTTGTTTTTCAAAGGATGAATGACCTCACTAATTGAACTCCACACTGCTATTATTTTGAACATGCCCCTTTCAATAAGTGATTGAATTACAGAGAATCAGCAGCATGCATGTCATGCCTGTTGGGTTTCTATTACTCTACTACACCTGCTAGTAAATTATTTGCCATGTAGAAATATAATTTCTACCAAAAACAGTGATTGATCAGGTTAGTGATGTCTGACGGCTATTATTTTGAACACAACTGTATATTACAAAATTGTATGCCATCCTATTCTTTAAATAAATGTAGACATTAAAACCAGAATACCCCTTTAACTTTTGCTTTCAGAGAGTTTGCATGTTCCCGTTTTGTTGCGGCAGCCATTTTTGGAAAGCTGAGAACAGGAAGAGAAGCCATATTGGTGGTCAATCTTGATGTCAGCACATATGGCGCAGAGAAGCAAAGAATTGGGCATGTTGGACGTTACCATTTCTGATCTTTGTTTCCGTGAAAAGCGTTTTAGGTTATCGGAAAGCCCTGCTGCTCCCATAGATTTTGGGGTTTTTGGTAGGACCCGATAACATTCTCAGAATCGTCCGCAATTAAAGGGGTTCTGTGAATTAAAATGGCCACCAGTACCCTGTCCTAGAATGTTTGCCTCCATTCGCAGAGCTGCCTACTGGGGTGAGGGCGCAGGGTCTCACTGCACTGCCCTACAGTAATGGTAATTATGTGATCCTGCCTACAATATGCCATCATGGCTGAGCAGCCTGACAGGAGAACTTCTCCAATGTGTACTATATGCAAGTGCCAGAGCGTAATGTATAGGGAGGCGCCCTCGCCTACCGGAGGCAGCTCTGCAAGTGGCGGCAACCAGTCCAGCTCACGTTCTAGGACTGGTTGCTGGCAGCCATTAGAAATCATTCCCGGAGAACCCCCTGACGTTTTATAAAACTCTGGTCTCACTTATCTCACAGCAGCTCCTAGTGATGAAACTTCACCACTCCGGCACGCCAGCTGTTGTGAAACTACAACTCCCAGCATGCGCCATTTAGGCCTCTTTCACACGACCATATGGCTTTTTCAGTGTTTTGCGGTCTGTTTTTCATGGATCCGTTGTTCCATTTTTTTATTTATTTTTTTTTTCCGTATGGCATATACAGTAATTACATAGAATAAATTGGGCTGGGCATAACATTTTCAATGGATGGTTCCGCAAAAACGGAACAGATACGGAAGACCTACGGATGCATTACCATATGTGTTCTGTTTTTTTTTGCGGACCCATTGACTTGAATAGAGCCACAGAACGTGATTTGTGGGCAATAATAGGACATGTTCTATCTTTCAACGGAACGGAAATACGGAAACGGAATGCACACGGAGTACATTCCGTTTTTTTTTTTTGCGGACCCATTGAGAGGAATGGTTCCCTATACAGGGAAAAAAAAAAAACGGTTGTGTGAAAGAGGCCTTACTTATATGGGGTTCTGAGAACAGTCAAGCAAAATGTGCACGCTGGGAGTTGTAGTTTCACACACAGCTTGCGTGCCTGAGGTTGCTAACCCCTGTGTTACATGGAGGGGACTGTGCAGCTACTTAGCTGTAGTGTCGGGCTGGGCTCTCGGGTTAGGAAGGAGTACTGAAAGAGGAAGGAAACTGGAACTGACATGAACACGTGAGGACCACGCCTGACAGCTTAGAGCGTGGCCTCCTGTACACCACTGTACGGGTCATATGCTTATATGGACCCGGCGTTAAAGGGGTAGTCCTATCTGGGCGACGCATGGCCCGGCGATAGGATATGCCATAAATGTCCGAAGGGTGCGAGTCCCACCTGGGGTCCTCTCTGATCTCAAGAATGGGCGAAAAGGAGAGTATTCAGCGCATGCGCAGTGTCCTCCCTTTCCATTCACTGCTATGGGCATCCAAAAATAGCTCCCAGGACACTATACAATGCATGGCGCTGTGCTTGGAATACAGTGATATTGCCACAGCACTCACAGCAGCATCCCCTTCACACAGCTGGGTGGTGGGGGTGCCACAATAATCGGATACTGATTACCTATCCTAAGCCGAGCATGCATGTGTATGGGGTGGGGGAGTCGGGAGAGGATTGCAAAGCTGATATTTCACCAGAAAAGGAGACAGAAGAGGAAAAGTGGAGCACCACTTACCCAACATGTATCCAACAACTACACCTATTATTATTCCCGTGGGGAAGGGGCACAGTAAGAAGCAATATTCATTAGTGTATGCCCATAGGCTGCTGCCTAAGTGGGCCAGCATTGTGATCAGGGGTGTAGCACAGGTGCCCAGCAGGTATGGGGCCCACCTTAAAGGGGTTTTAATATTGATGATTATCAGTATCTGATCGGTAGGGTTGTCTGGTGTCGCAGCCTCCTCACAGCTCACCAAGCACAGCGCCATCCATTGGATAGTGGCTGTGCTTGGTATTGCAGCTCAGACCCATTCGCTTCTATAGGACCTAAGGCCATGTGACCGAGGCTGCAGCGATCACCAGAGCACCATGGTCTCTTGACACAGCGGACCGAGGGGTGTCTGTAGTTGGACCCTTGCCGCTCAGATATTGAAGACCTAGCCTGAGGGTAGGCCATCCATATCAAAATCTCAGACATCCCCTTTAGGGAACCATTCATTTCAATGGGTCCGCAAAAGATGCGGACAGCACTCTGTGTGTGCTGTCCGCATCCGTTGCTCCGTGAGTCCTGTCAGAGTAGGCATTTCTATAATGCTTCTCCTGGTCCGTTCCGCAAATTGCGGAAGGCACACGGGCGGCATCCGTTTTTTGGCGGTATGGTCATGTGAACAAGCCCTTTAATGTATGTTTCCATGTGGCTAGTCAGCTGTAGATTAGCCCAGGGGTCTATGATAAGCTATTATAGCGCAGGGGGCCCATAGACTGCGCCTGCACAGGGGCTTTCCACCGCCACCTATATCCCAATGCCAACTTGCGCCATTTAGAGACTTTTTTTTGTATTTTGACTCAAATTTCCCATGGGTTTTATTCCATGCATTGCCAAGAGTAAAATCCGGAAAAACGCTGCAAATTTTTAAAACGCACGTCATGTCTTTTTATGTGCGCATAAGATTTATTAATATAGGCCAAATGCAATAGTCATGTCGCCCCCCGCGCTACCTGCACACCTGTAGAGGACCTACCTATCCCTGCGGTAGGCGCCCAGAAAGTGCCAGGGGGTTGGCATATAGCATCTATACAGAAAATACATATCGATTAGTGAAATGATGGACTATTTCCTATGAATATGATATGACAGGAGGAATGCACCACCCCCTCCCCCCTTATCTGCAGGTCCAGGCTCAGCTCTGACTAGGAAGTCCCAAGTCCTTATATGGTAAAACCTATGATGTCATCCATCTCTCCTCTTGTAGTACAGTAGTGGGAGATAAGGGAAAGCCCAGCGCCGCCTGCAGGGACGCGCGGAGGACGCCAGGTGGCGTCCGCGAGCAGCGCATCTCCTCGCCACTTTCTTTAATATTTGGAGGAATGCGGAACCAGAAGAAGTCACTGGTTTTGCACAGGCAGAGTCCAGTTTGAATGGGAAGAAAGGAGGAGCCGGTGGACGGACGGACAGACAGACACACAGCACCAGCCGGACGTCCACCTGCAGCCATGAGGACTAGGTGAAGCCCCTCCTGCCGTAGCCCTGTTCTGTGTCACTCTGTGGGCGAGGAGACAGAAGATAGCACCATGGCGGAAGAAAGGAACCGGAGAGCCCTGCTGGAGCTGGCCCGCAAGCCGGAGAACACGGTCTGCGCCGACTGCGGGGCCCCAGGTGAGGACGGGGCTCCTGGGGTCCATTGTGCTGAGGGAGATGATGGGGTGATACTGGCATCTCCTTTCTGAGGAGGAGGAGGAGGAGCACTTTGTCTTGTGTCTGTGCTGCTGCAGAACCTCTTTAGTAGTATATGGGTCAGGAAGATGCCATAGATATGTAATATCTGAGAGGTGACAGGCTGGCATGTGTAATATCTGATGAGAAGTAACAGGCTGGCATGTGTAATATCTGATGAGAGGTGACAGGCTGGCATGTGTAATATCTGATGAGAGGTGACAGGCTGGCATGTGTAATATCTGATGAGAGGTGACAGGCTGGCATGTGTAATATCTGATGAGAGGTCACAGGCTGGCATGTGTAATATCTGATGAGAGGTCACAGGCTGGCATGTGTAATATCTGATGAGAGGTGACAGGCTGGCATGTGTAATATCTGATGAGAGGTCACAGGCTGGCATGTGTAATATCTGATGAGAGGTCACAGGCTGGAATGTGTAATATCTGATGAGAGGTGACAGGCTGGCATGTGTAATATCTGATGAGAGGTCACAGGCTGGCATGTGTAATATCTGATGAGAGGTCACAGGCTGGCATGTGTAATATCTGATGAGAGGTCACAGGCTGGCATGTGTAATATCTGATCAGAGGTGACAGGCTGGCATGTGTAATATCTGATGAGAGGTCACAGGCTGGCATGTGTAATATCTGATGAGAGGTGACAGGCTGGCATGTGTAATATCTGATGAGAGGTGACAGGCTGGCATGTGTAATATCTGATGAGAGGTCACAGGCTGGCATGTGCAATATCTGAGAGGTGACAGGCTGGCATGTGTAATATCTGAGAGGTGACAGGCTGGCATGTGTAATATCTGATGAGAGGTGACAGGCTGGCATGTGTAATATCTGAGAGGTGACAGGCTGGCATGTGTAATATCTGATGAGAAGTCACAGGCTGGCATGTGTAATATCTGATGAGAGGTGACAGGCTGGCATGTGTAATATCTGATGAGAGGTCACAGGCTGGCATGTGTAATATCTGAGAGGTGACAGGCTGGCATGTGTAATATCTGATGAGAGGTGACAGGCTGGCATGTGTAATATCTGATGAGAAGTCACAGGCTGGCATGTGTAATATCTGATGAGAGGTGACAGGCTGGCATGTGTAATATCTGATGAGAGGTGACAGGCTGGCATGTGTAATATCTGATGACAGGTGACAGGCTGGCATGTGCAATATCTGAGAGGTGACAGGCTGGCATGTGTAATATCTGATGAGAGGTGACAGGCTGGCATGTGTAATATCTGATGAGAGGGGACAGGCTGGCATGTGTAATATCTGATGACAGGTCACAGGCTGGCATGTGTAATATCTGATGAGAGGTCACAGGCTGGCATGTGTAATGTCTGATGAGAGGTCACAGGCTGGCATGTGTAATATCTGATGAGAGGTGACAGGCTGGCATGTGTAATGTCTGATGAGAGGTGACAGGCTGGCATGTGTAATATCTGATAAGAGGTGACAGGCTGGCACGTGTAATATCTGAGAGGTGACAGGCTGGCATGTGTAATATCTGATGAGAGGTGACAGGCTGGCATGTGTAATATCTGATGAGAAGTAACAGGCTGGCATGTGTAATATCTGATGAGAGGTGACAGGCTGGCATGTGTAATATCTGATGAGAGGTCACAGGCTGGCATGTGTAATATCTGATGAGGTGACAGGCTGGCATGTGTAATATCTGAGATGTGACAGGCTGGCATGTGTAATATCTGATGAGTGGTGACAGGCTGGCATGTGTAATATCTGATGAGAGGTGACAGGCTGGCATGTGTAATATCTGATGAGAGGTCACAGGCTGGCATGTGTAATATCTGATGAGAGGTGACAGGCTGGCATGTGTAATATCTGATGAGAGGTGACAGGCTGGCATGTGTAATATCTGAGAGGTGACAGGCTGGCATGTGTAATATCTGAGATGTGACAGGCTGGCATGTGTAATATCTGATGAGAGGTGACAGGCTGGCATGTGTAATATCTGATGAGAGGTGACAGGCTGGCATGTGTAATATCTGATGAGAGGTGACAGGCTGGCATGTGTAATATCTGATGAGAGGTGACAGGCTGGCATGTGCAATATCTGAGAGGTCACAGGCTGGCATGTGTAATATCTGAGAGGTGATAGGCTGGCATGTGTAATATCTGAGAGGTGACAGGCTGGCATGTGTAATATCTGATGAGAGGTGACAGGCTGGCATGTGTAATATCTGAGAGGTGACAGGCTGGCATGTGTAATATATGAGAGGTGACAGGCTGGCATGTGTAATATCTGAGAGGTGACAGGCTGGCATGTGTAATATCTGAGAGGTGACAGGCTGGCATGTGTAATATCTGATAAGAGGTGACAGGCTGGCATGTGTAATATCTGATGAGAGGTGACAGGCTGGCATGTGTAATATCTGATGAGAAGTCACAGGCTGGCATGTGTAATATCTGATGAGAGGTGACAGGCTGGCATGTGTAATATCTGATAAGAGGTGACAGGCTGGCATGTGTAATATCTGATAAGAGGTGACAGGCTGGCATGTGTAATATCTGATAAGAGGTGACAGGCTGGCATGTGTAATATCTGAGAGGTGACAGGCTGGCATGTGTAATATCTGATGAGAGGTGACAGGCTGGCATGTGTAATATCTGATAAGAGGTGACAGGCTGGCATGTGTAATATCTGATGAGAAGTCACAGGCTGGCATGTGTAATATCTGATGAGAGGTCACAGGCTGGCATGTGTAATGTCTGATGAGAGGTGACAGGCTGGCATGTGTAATATCTGATGAGAGGTGACAGGCTGGCATGTGTAATATCTGATGAGAGGTGACAGGCTGGCATGTGTAATATCTGATGACAGGTCACAGGCTGGCATGTGTAATATCTGAGAGGTGACAGGCTGGCATGTGTAATATCTGATGACAGGCCACAGGCTGGCATGTGTAATATCTGATGACAGGCCACAGGCTGGCATGTGTAATATCTGATGACAGGCCACAGGCTGGAATGTGTAATATCTGATGACAGGTCACAGGCTGGCATGTGTAATATCTGATGAGAGGTGACAGGCTGGCATGTGTAATATCTGATGAGAGGTGACAGGCTGGCATGTGTAATATCTGATGAGAGGTCACAGGCTGGCATGTGTAATATCTGATGACAGGTGACAGGCTGGCATGTGTAATATCTGATGACAGGTGACAGGCTGGCATGTGTAATATCTGATGACAGGTGACAGGCTGGCATGTGTAATATCTGATGACAGGTGACAGGCTGGCATGTGTAATATCTGGTGACAGGCTGGCATGTGTAATATCTGAGAGGTGACAGGCTGGCATGTGTAATATCTGAGAGGTGACAGGCTGGCATGTGTAATATCTGATGAGAGGTGACAGGCTGGCATGTGTAATATCTGATGAGAGGTGACAGGCTGGCATGTGTAATATCTGATGAGAGGTGACAGGCTGGCATGTGTAATATCTGAGAGGTGACAGGCTGGCATGTGTAATATCTGAGAGGTGACAGGCTGGCATGTGTAATATCTGATGAGAGGTCACAGGCTGGCATGTGTAATATCTGATGAGAGGTCACAGGCTGGCATGTGTAATATCTGATGACAGGTCACAGGCTGGCATGTGTAATATCTGATGACAGGTCACAGGCTGGCATGTGTAATATCTGATGACAGGTCACAGGCTGGCATGTGTAATATCTGATGAGAGGTCACAGGCTGGCATGTGTAATATCTGATGAGAGGTGACAGGCTGGCATGTGTAATATCTGATGAGAGGTGACAGGCTGGCATGTGTAATATCTGATGAGAGGTGACAGGCTGGCATGTGTAATATCTGATGAGAAGTCACAGGCTGGCATGTGTAATATCTGATGAGAGGTCACAGGCTGGCATGTGTAATATCTGATGAGAGGTCACAGGCTGGCATGTGTAATATCTGATGAGAGGTGACAGGCTGGCATGTGTAATATCTGAGAGGTGACAGGCTGGCATGTGTAATATCTAATGAGAGGTGACAGGCTGGCATGTGTAATATCTGATGACAGGTCACAGGCTGGCATGTGTAATATCTGATGACAGGTCACAGGCTGGCATGTGTAATATCTGATGACAGGTCACAGGCTGGCATGTGTAATATCTGATGAGAGGTCACAGGCTGGCATGTGTAATATCTGATGACAGGTCACAGGCTGGCATGTGTAATATCTGATGACAGGTCACAGGCTGGCATGTGTAATATCTGATGAGAGGTGACAGGCTGGCATGTGTAATATCTGATGACAGGTCACAGGCTGGCATGTGTAATATCTGATGACAGGTCACAGGCTGGCATGTGTAATATCTGATGACAGGTCACAGGCTGGCATGTGTAATATCTGATGAGAGGTGACAGGCTGGCATGTGTAATATCTGATGAGAGGTGACAGGCTGGCATGTGTAATATCTGATGAGAGGTGACAGGCTGGCATGTGTAATATCTGATGAGAGGTGACAGGCTGGCATGTGTAATATCTGAGAGGTGACAGGCTGGCATGTGTAATATCTGAGAGGTGACAGGCTGGCATGTGTAATATCTGATGAGAGGTCACAGGCTGGCATGTGTAATATCTGATGAGAGGTCACAGGCTGGCATGTGTAATATCTGATGAGAGGTCACAGGCTGGCATGTGTAATATCTGATGACAGGTCACAGGCTGGCATGTGTAATATCTGATGACAGGTCACAGGCTGGCATGTGTAATATCTGATGACAGGTCACAGGCTGGCATGTGTAATATCTGATGAGAGGTCACAGGCTGGCATGTGTAATATCTGATGAGAGGTGACAGGCTGGCATGTGTAATATCTGATGAGAGGTGACAGGCTGGCATGTGTAATATCTGATGAGAGGTGACAGGCTGGCATGTGTAATATCTGATGAGATGTCACAGGCTGGCATGTGTAATATCTGATGAGAGGTGACAGGCTGGCATGTGTAATATCTGATGAGAGGTGACAGGCTGGCATGTGTAATATCTGAGAGGTGACAGGCTGGCATGTGTAATATCTGAGAGGTGACAGGCTGGCATGTGTAATATCTGATGACAGGTCACAGGCTGGCATGTGTAATATCTGATGACAGGTCACAGGCTGGCATGTGTAATATCTGATGAGAGGTCACAGGCTGGCATGTGTAATATCTGATGACAGGTCACAGGCTGGCATGTGTAATATCTGATGACAGGTCACAGGCTGGCATGTGTAATATCTGATGACAGGTCACAGGCTGGCATGTGTAATATCTGATGAGAGGTGACAGGCTGGCATGTGTAATATCTGATGACAGGTCACAGGCTGGCATGTGTAATATCTGATGACAGGTCACAGGCTGGCATGTGTAATATCTGATGACAGGTCACAGGCTGGCATGTGTAATATCTGATGACAGGTCACAGGCTGGCATGTGTAATATCTGATGACAGGTCACAGGCTGGCATGTGTAATATCTGATGACAGGTCACAGGCTGGCATGTGTAATATCTGATGACAGGTCACAGGCTGGCATGTGTAATATCTGATGAGAGGTGACAGGCTGGCATGTGTAATATCTGAGAGGTGACAGGCTGGCATGTGTAATATCTGATGAGAGGTGACAGGCTGGCATGTGTAATATCTGATGAGAGGTGACAGGCTGGCATGTGTAATATCTGAGAGGTGACAGGCTGGCATGTGTAATATCTGAGAGGTGACAGGCTGGCATGTGTAATATCTGATGAGAGGTCACAGGCTGGCATGTGTAATATCTGAGAGGTCACAGGCTGGCATGTGTAATATCTGATGAGAGGTGACAGGCTGGCATGTGTAATATCTGAGAGGTGACAGGCTGGCATGTGTAATATCTGATGAGAGGTGACAGGCTGGCATGTGTAATATCTGATGAGAGGTGACAGGCTGGCATGTGTAATATCTGAGAGGTGACAGGCTGGCATGTGTAATATCTGAGAGGTGACAGGCTGGCATGTGTAATATCTGATGAGAGGTCACAGGCTGGCATGTGTAATATCTGATGAGAGGTCACAGGCTGGCATGTGTGATATCTGATGAGAGGTCACAGGCTGGCATGTGTAATATCTGATGACAGGTCACAGGCTGGCATGTGTAATATCTGAGAGGTGACAGGCTGGCATGTGTAATATCTGATGAGAGGTCACAGGCTGGCATGTGTGATATCTGATGAGAGGTGACAGGCTGGCATGTGTAATATCTGATGAGAGGTGACAGGCTGGCATGTGTAATATCTGATGACAGGTCACAGGCTGGCATGTGTAATATCTGAGAGGTGACAGGCTGGCATGTGTAATATCTGATGAGAGGTCACAGGCTGGCATGTGTGATATCTGATGAGAGGTGACAGGCTGGCATGTGTAATATCTGATGAGGTCTTCAGAGCTGTAATCCTCCAGCAGTCAGCCATGGCTCAGGGTCTGTACACAGATTTCCAATCCCTCTGACTACACTTCTAAGGCCTCTTTCACACTTGCGTTGTGAGGATCCAGCAGGCAGTTCCTTCACTGGAACTGCCTGCCGGATCCGGAAAACCGTATGCAAACGGATATCATTTGTAGATGGATGCGGATCCGTCTGACAAATGCATATAAATTCTGGATCCGTCTTTCCGGTGTCATCTGGAAAAACGGATCCAGTATTTTTTTTTTTCCGCATTTTTAAAGGTCTGCGGAGTCCGGATCTAGTTTTCCGCATGCTGCGGTATTTTCAGTGGTCAAATACTGTACAGTGACTGAACTGAAGACATCCTGATGTATACTAAACGGATTGCTCTCCATTCAGAATGCATTAGGATAAAACTGAAACGTTTTTTTTCCGGTATTGAGCCCCTGTGACGGAATTCAATGCTGGAAAAGAATAACGCTAGTGTGAAAGTGCCCTAAGCTGTTTATCAGTCTGTGTCTGACAACAATACTGCTGACTCTTTCCAGTGACCATGAGCAGAATTGTGAATACAGCTCTTGAGTCTAATACACTCAGGATCTGTAATGATAACTAATAGAAGTTGCTAAGATCTTCCGGATATCGCTGTATAAACTGTTCATGCAGAAGGATCCGGCTTTGCATGAGTATATTTCATCTATTTCATTTAATCTTTGTGTGTCATTAAAAGATATCGACAGTGTCCCCCATAACAGTGATCGCTACAGCACCCCGCCCCTTTAACAGTGAACGCCACAGTCCCCCACCCCTTAAGACTGCCCCCCCCCCCACAGTGCCCTGCCACTTCACAGGAGCCCGCCCCTTTAACTGTGAGCTTCGCAGCACCCCACTCCCTTGACAGTGACCTCCTCATGGGCCCGCCCCCTTAACAGTGACCTCCACAGCACCCCACTGCTTTAACAGTGACCTCCACAGCAGTTGCCCCTTTAATAGTGGCCCCTGCCCCCTTAACAGTGTCCTCCCCTTTAACAGTGACCCCCACAGTGTCCGCCCCTTTAATAGTGACCTCCACAGTGTCTGCCCCTTTAACAGTGACCTCCACAGTGTCCGCCCCTTTAACAGTGACCTCCACAGCGCCCTGCCCCTTTAATGCTAGGGCTACATGATGACATGTGTCGCACGACATTTTGTCTCAACAGTTTTTATAATGATAGTCTATGGTGTCGCACTGCGACATGCTGTGACACGACAGTTGCAAAAAATCCATCCAAGATGGATTTTTCTGCGGCTGTTGCGTCGCAGCATGTCACATGTCGCAGTACAACACCATAGGCTATCATTATAAAAATTGTCACGCGACACATGTCGCAGTGTAGTTGTGCCCTATGTGTCGTGCGACACATGTCGTCGTGTAGCCCTAACCTAAGGCCTCATGCACACGACCGTTGTTGTGTTCCGTTCCGCAAAATGGGGTTCCGTGATCCGTTTCCGTGTGTCTTCCTTTATTTTTGAAGGACCACCAAACATTAAGGAAAGTAAAAAAAAATCTGTCAAGTTTGCCATCCGCGTTTTGTCACGGTCCCATTGACTTGAATGGGTCCGCGAACCGTTTTCCGTGAAAAAAATGGGACAGGTTATATTTTTTTGACGGACTGAAACCACGGGTCACGGACACGGATGACAAACGGTGCATTAGCCGAGTTTTCAACGGACCCATTGAAAGTCAATGGGTCCGCAGAAAAACGGAACAACGGACACGGAATGAAACAACTGTCGTGTGCATGAGGCCTAAAGCTGACCTACAGCAGTGAAGAAAAATGGCTGGGTTGTTATGGAAACCTGGAGTAATACTGTGTGTATGCAGAGACTAAGGGCCTGCGAGCTTCTATTGGCTGATAAGGGACATGTGACCGTGTGTATGGCAGTTAGGATATGAAGAGAAAGACCTGCAGGCTTGTATTGGCTAATGCAGGTCATTTCTTTGGAATAATCTCAGGAACGGTACATCCTAGAGAGCTGTGACCCCACAAGACTTCTTTCCAGGTAGCAAGAGATGTGTATACCGAGTTTCGTTGAAATCGATGGTTCCGTTTTTGAGTGATCGTGGAACATACATACATATATATACGTCCTTCTTATGGGTCACATACCCATTTACTGCAGCAGCTGCTGATTGGCTGCAGCAGTCACGTGCGTTGGTCGCGTCGTCGTCACTTGTTCCGACACAGGCTCGATGATTTGGTGGGGAGACTGTGTAAGGAGCCGTGTCACATAACCTCTCAGGAGAGCTGCAGGAAGTAGAGCTGTAAGAATACGTTCACACGTAGCAGATTTTATTCCCTATGAAATCCGCAGTGGCGAATCCGCATCAAATCGCTTGTGCATAAAACGCTATGGATTTTTTTAATTTTTTATTTTTGCTGCAGATTTTCCAAATGTGCTATGATGCGGAATAAGGCCTCATGCACACAACAGTATTTTTTCACGGTCTGCAAAACGGGGTTCCGTTGTTCCGTGATCCGTTTCCGTTTCCGTGTGTCTTCCTTGATTTTTGGAGGATCACCAGACATGAAGGAAATAGAAAAAAAATCTAAGTCAAGTTTGCCTTGCAAATGATAGGAAAAAAAACGGACGCGGATGACAATCTTGTGTGCCTCTGTGTTTTTTCACGGACCCATTGACTTGAATGGGTCCGCGAACCGTTGTCCGTGAAAAAAATAGGACGGGTCATATTTTTTTCACGGACTGGAAACACTGATCACGGACGCGGATGACAAACGGTGCATTTTCCGAATTTTCCACGGACCCATTGAAAGTCAATGGGTCCGCAGAAAATCACGGAAAACGGAACAACGGACACGGACACAACAACGGTCGTGTGCATGAGGCCTAAAGATACAAGTCAATGGGAAAAGACCAGCCACAGAGGCTGCAGATGAAAAAGCGCCCTTCCTTATAGCGCTACATTGTGCTGTCCCTAAATATATTGACATCTAGGTAGTTACCATTCTCCCTGTCAAAGGGGTGTGTCCTTACATAGTCAGCACTGATTGGACAGTGCCAAAAGTGTATGGGGACACTCCCTTCCCCCTAATTGGCAACAGAAGGGTGATTCTCAAACGCGCCCATATTGCAGGTTTTTAACACCTATTAAGTAGCTGGATTTTAGGGTCCCCACAATGGCTGCAATGATCCCCCCCCTCCCCTCCAGTTCCCATTAAGGCTGGTCGTGCACTCCAGACCCGGGCCATTGGCGGGGTCCTGTGCAAATATGGTCCATTGTCTTACTGCTACACATTCTATTCTATCTATTTCGAGGCAGTTTTCTTAGACCCATTAATTAGAAAGGTTTGGACTCCCAGGTGTCGTCTTTTCTGATTGCAGTTATGAATTCTCCCTTTTATTCTCCATCTAGCCCAGGCCCCCATGGTGACTTCTTCCACTTCTTCCGGGTGGTAATGGTGCCCCACACAGTAGAAGAACCCCTCAATGTCATCATGCTGCCTGCCTAGGGATACTAAGTACACAGCTAGGAAGCTGTCTTACAACTAGAACTGGCGGAGGATCCTATTGCTGTCCATGCACATACTATTAGAGGTCAATCGTCTGTACAAACAATCCGATCATCAGCATGCCAGCGTCTCAAATATTCCTCAGCCAAAATTGGGCATTTTGTTACCTTAGAGTGGTTTTGCTGTCGTATGTTTTGTGTATGTGGTGTATGTTTTGTATGTATATGTCATATGTTCTTGTGTATGTGTTTTGTTTTTGTTTGTGGTGTGTGTCGTATGATTGTGTGTATGTGTTCTTGTGTTTGTGTCGTATGTTTGGTGTATGTGGTGTAGGTGTCATATAGGGGTGGGCAGTATAGGCGATATGCGATATAAATTTGTGCCACGATACGGATTTTGTGCATATCGCCGGACTGCGATATGACCACGGAGCAGCAGTTCCGATCGGAGTCCCAGCAGTGTAATGCTGGGGCTCCGATCGGTTACCATGGCAGCCAGGATGCTACTGAAGTCCTGGCTGCCATGGTATGTCAGTGAGCAGCATTATACTCAAGTGCGCCGTGGCCACTGGGCGCTCCTTCTTCTGTCTGTGCGGCGCATTGCTAATGCTTATAGCTCACGTGCGCCGTGGCCGCCGGGCGCTCCTTCTTCTCATAGGTCTGTGCAGCGCATTGCTCATGCTATAAGCATAAGCAATGCGCCGCACAGACAGAAGGAGTGCCCGGCGGCCACGGCGCACGTGAGCTATAAGCATTAGCAATGCGCCGCACAGACAGAAGAAGGAGCGCCCGGCGGCCACGGCGCACGTGAGTATAATGCTGCTCACTGACATACCATGGCAGCCAGGACTTCAGTAGCATCCTGGCTGCCATGGTAACCGATCGGAGCCTCAGCATTACACTGCTGGGACTCTGATCGGAACTGCTGCTGCCACCAATGATGTGGGGGGGAAGGGGACCCCTGCCACCAATGATCAATGGGGGGGGGGGAAGAAGGGGGACCCTGTGGCCACTGCCACCAATGATTAATACTGGGGAGGGAGGGGGGGTGGGTTTGAGTTACCAGAGGGGGCTGGTTAAGAGGGAGAGGCTGGGAGGCTGATCAGAGGCTGGGGGGCACATGAGGCTGGGGGGTGGATTGGAGGCTGGCTGCCATGATCAGCTCTAGGGCTGCAACGATTAATCGATGTAATCGATTATATTCGATAACTGGATTCGTTGTCGACGAATCCAGTTATCGAATAATCGCCGATTCGTTGCTATGCGGGCGGGCGGGCGCTGCATCTTTATTTTACAATGACGCTCCTGTAACAGCCAGGCAGAGCGGACGGCGGCGTAACGTCACTCACTCACGTGACACGCCTGCTCCGCCTCCTTCATTCATGAGGTGGGCGGAGCAGGTGCATCACGTGAGTGAGTGACGTTGCGCCGCCGTCCGCTCTGCCTGGCTGTTACAGGAGCGTCATTGTAAAAAGGTAAAATAAAGATGCAGTGATTAGTCCGACTTATAAGCATCGGGGCCGGGGCTGTTATGGGGAGGGGGGAGGATCTGTCTATGGCACTGCTATGGGGAGGGGGGTCTGTGTATATCACTGCTATGGGGAGGGGGGAGGATCTGTCTATGGCACTGCTATGGGGAGGGGGGTCTGTGTATAGCACTGCTATGGGGAGGGGGATCTGTGAACTGTTATGGGGAAAGGGATCTGTGCACTGTTATGCCCATAACAGTGCACATATCCCCCTCTCCATAACAGCGCCACCCACAGATCCCCCTCTCCATAACAGCGCCACCCACAGATCCCCCTCTCCATAACTGCGCCATCCACAGTTCCCCTCTCCATAACAGCGCCACCCACAGATCCCCCTCTCCATAACTGCGCCATCCACAGTTCCCCTCTCCATAACAGCGCCACCCACAGATCCCCCTCTCCATAACAGCGCCGCCCACAGATCCCCCTCTCCATAACAGCGCCGCCCACAGATCCCCCTCTCCATAACAGCGCCGCCCACAGATCCCCCTCTCCATAACTGCGCCGCCCACAGATCCCCCTCTCCATAACTGCGCCGCCCACAGATCCCCCTCTCCATAACTGCGCCGCCCACAGATCCCCCTCTCCATAACTGCGCCGCCCACAGATCCCCCTCTCCATAACTGCGCCGCCCACAGATCCCCCTCTCCATAACTGCGCCGCCCACAGATCCCCCTCTCCATAACTGCGCCGCCCACAGATCCCCCTCTCCATAACTGCGCCGCCCACAGATCCCCCTCTCCATAACTGCGCCGCCCACAGATCCCCCTCTCCATAACTGCGCCGCCCACAGATCCCCCTCTCCATAACTGCGCCGCCCACAGATCCCCCTCTCCATAACTGCGCCGCCCACAGATCCCCCTCTCCATAACTGCGCCGTCCACAGATCCCCCTCTCCATAACTGCGCCGTCCACAGATCCCCCATAAGTGTCGCCCACAGATCCCCCATAAGTGTCGCCCACAGATCCCCCATAAGTGTCGCCCACAGATCCCCCATAAGTGTCGCCCACAGATCCCCCATAAGTGTCGCCCACAGATCCCCCATAATAGTGTCGTCCACAATTTGTTTTAATATGGCCTTTGAACATAATTTTTCAAGTAAGATCATATAAACCTCTGTTTTGTAATTTTGTCGTTTTTCCCGATTAATCGATTAATCGAAGAAATTAATCGGCAACTAATCGATTATTCAAATAATCGTTAGCTGCAGCCCTAATCAGCTTCCTGCTGCTGTGTGCACAAAGCACAGGGCAGCAGGTAGAGTGTAAAGTCCTATTCACCCTAATAGAGCTCTAATAGGGTGAATATGACAAGGGTTCTAGCCCTTAAGGGGGCTAATAGTTATTAAATAAAAAATAAAAAGTTTATATATAAAAAATATAGAAAACAATATATCGCGATATATATCGCACATGCTTAAAATTATAGATTTTAGGCCATATCGCCCACCCCTAGTGTCATATGTTCTTTTTTTGTGTTGTATGGTTATGTATATTTGGTGTATGTGTGGTATGTTTGTTTATGTGATGTGTCATATTTGTGTGTCTTTGTATATGTGTTGTATGTTTGTGTGTAAGGCTAGTTTCACACTTGCGGCAGGACGGATCCGACATGCTGTTCACCATGTCGGATCCGTCCTGCGGCTATTTCGCCGTGCCCGCGGACCGCCGCTCCGTCCCCATTGACTATAATGGGGACGGGGGCGGAGCTCCGGCGCAGCACGGCGGTGCACGGAGAAAGCCGCCGGACTAAAAAGCCTGACATGCAGTAATTTTGTCCGGTGGCCTTTCTCCGTGCACCGCCGTGCTGCGCCGGAGCTCCGCCCCCGTCCCCATTATAGTCAATAAGGCTGGAGCGGCGGTCCGGCGGCACGGCGAAATAGCCACAGGACGGATCCGACATGGTGAACAGCCTGTCGGATCCGTCCTGCCGCAAGTGTGAAAGTAGCCTAAGACGAGGGTCCTGATATTAATATGTTTTTCAGATTGTGACCTTATCTGTGTGTCTGTGGCCGCCCTGACTCATTGCCCCCCAGGATGCTTTACATGGTGAATATTAGATACTTTAGGCATGTATTATATGTGGCTGATAATTAGAGTAGATTCTGGTTGTTATACATATATAGTTTTCAGCCGCCCCCTTAAGAGTTGTGACAGTGTTACTTTGTGTTGCCCTACTTTACTGTATAATCGCTCGTCACATACAGTGGGGAAAATAAGTATTTCATGCACTGGCGATTTTGCAAGTTTTCCCACCTACAAAGAATGGAGAGGTCTGTCATTTTTATCCTAGGTACACGTCTACTGTGAGACAGAGTCTAAAAAAAAATTCCAGAAAATCACATTGTATTATTAAAGCGCCATTCATTCCATAGCGCTGTACATGTGAGAAGCGGTGCACATACATAATACAGACAATTGCACTAAGCATAAACAAGACGAGTTACAGACTGGTACAGAAGGAGAGAGGGCCCTGCCCGTGAGGGCTTACAATCAAATTTATGATTTTTAAAAATAATTAATTAGCATTTTATTGCATAAAATGAGTATTTGATCACCTACCAACCAGCAAGAATCCTGGCTCTCACAGACCTGATTGTTTTTCTTTAAGAAGCCCTTCTACTCTGCACTCATAAGTCTACTTTCACACTCGCGTTTGGTGCGGATCCGTCATGGTTCTGCACAGACAGATCCGTTCAGATAATACAACCGTCTGCATCCGTTCAGAACTGATCTGTTTGTATTATCTTTAACATAGCCAAGACGGATCCGTTTTCTGTTGTGCCAGATTGTGTCATAGACGCAAGCAGCGTTTTGGTGTCCGCCTCCAAAGCGGAATGGAGACGGAACGGAGGCAAACTGATGCATTCTGAGCGGATCCTTCTCCATTCAGAATGCGTAGAAGATAAAAGAAAAAAAAGAATGCAAACTGATCCGTTTTGGACCGCTTGTGAGAGCCCTGAACGGATCTCACAAACGGAAAGCCAAAACGCCAGTGTGAAAGTAGACTTACCTGTAATAATTGCACCTGTTTGAACTCGTTACCTGTATAAAAGACACCTGTCCACACACTCAATCACACTCCAACCTCTCCACCATGGCCAAGACCAAAGAGATGTCTAAGGACGCCACAGACAAAATTGTAGACCTGCACAAGGCTGGGATGGGCTGCAGGACAATAGGCAAGCAGGTTGGTGAGAAGGCAACAACTGTTGCCGCAATTATTAGAAAATGGAAGAAACACTAGATGACTGTCGGTCTTCCTCCGTCCATGCAAGATCTCTCCTCGTGGGGTAAGGATGAGTCTGAGTAAGGTCAGGAATCAGCCCAGAACTACACAGAGGACCTGGTCAATGACCTGAAGAGAGCTAGGACCACAGTCTCAAAGATTACCGTTAGTAACACACGATGCCGTCATGGATTAAAATCCTGCAGAGCACGCAAGGTCCCCCTGCTCACGCCAGCACATGTCCAGGCCCGTTTGAAGTTCGCCAATGACCATCTGGATGATCCAGAGGAGACGTAGGGGAAGGTCATGTGGTCAGATGAGACCAAAATAGAACTTTTTGGTTTCAACTCCACTCGCCGTGTTTGGAGGAAGAAGGATGAGTACAACCCCAAGAACACCATCCCAACGGTGAAGCATGGGGGTGGAACACTTGGGGGTACTTTTCTGTAAAGGGGACAGGACGACTGCACCGTATTAAAGGGAGGATGGATGGGGCCATGTATCGCAATGCTTAACCTCTCAGTAAAAGCATTGAAGATGGGTTGTGGCTGGGGCTTCCAGCATGACAATGACCCGAAACACACAGACAAGACAACTAAGGAGTGGCTCCATAAGAAGCATTTCAGGGTCCTGGAATGGCTAAGCCAGTCTCCAGACCTAAACCCAATCGGAAATCTTTTGAGGGAGCTGAAACTGAATGTAGCCCAGAGACGGCCCCGAAACCTGAAAGATCTGGAGATGGTCTGCATGGAGGAGTGGGCCAAAATCCCTGTTGCAGTGTGTGCAAACCTGGTCAAGAACTACAGGAAACGTCTGACCTCTAATTGCAAACAAAGGCTTCTGTACCAAATACTAAGTTCTGTTGTTCTATTGTATCAATAACTTAGGGTATTTCATGCAATAAAATGCAAATTAATTATAAAAAAAAATCATGCAATGTGATTTTCTGGATTTTTTTTCTTTTGATTCTGTCTCTCACAGTATGCAGTACGCAGCCCTGCAGGGATTGCGATGGTGAGGTCACTGTTACTTAGGCAAACGAGGGTTGCTCTGGGTTACTCAGTTTCTTGAAAGACCTTGGGCAGGCGTACAGCAGTGATGGAGAGGCTGGCACAGGGGTCCTCTGGGGCACTCTCTGTGTATAGGGACCAGGCCTGATGGTAGATGAGTTGCCCTGGATGTTGCAGGTGTTTAATGTGTCGGGGGCAAGGTCCCTTTAAGATTCGTGACGCCAGTGCCGGTAACGGTGGCACAACGATTTATGGTAGGAATAATTGAGGAACACGATGTTGTGGTGAACCAAAACTTCCTTTTACTGGAAACCGTTAACTTTTTACAGTCTTTTTGGTAAAGTTCCATAAGGCAGTAGCAATCACAAGCAGGCTTAGACAAATGGCAGGCACAATGTTCTTGCAAGATACTCAGAGGGTTAAAACACTTACAGATCAGGCTGCACTTTTCCTCAGAATCCTGTCTGTCTTTATCCCAAGGCCCGTATGCCCTAATGCTGGCTTTATCCTTGGTAGGGGAAACTTCCTCAGGTATCTACTGTATATCCTTGCTTTCAGTAAAATCCTTCTGCCCTTCAGCCCTCAGGTTGGCTGGAAACACTTCTGCTCTGCTCTGCTATGGGTATAGGAACTTCAGGTTTTCTCAGGAGGCAACTTCTTCTCCTGGTGGCAACTAGAAGCCTGGGCTGTCTAGCTGCATGTCAGGAGGTGGCCCTCAGCTCCTCTCTGGCTAAAGCGCACAATCTCTTCTGTCTCCACACAGACTCCTAACTACACAGACTTCCCTCCCCTGCACAGGACCTGACTGTTTATATTAGGGGGTTCCCTAGCTCCCTCTACTGTCTAGGAGGACGAACTACACCCTAACAGGCCTGATACACAGATACACAGGGAGAATACACATAAATAACATGGCAACATACATTAAAATAGACTGTAAAATACAATGCCACTGTTCCACAGGAGGTGGAGAACAACGTGGCCCAATTGACCCTTGTGTAGTGCCCACATTTACCACGTGGGACACTACAAGTAGAAGTGCACCTACGATAAAAATGACAGACCTCTCCATTCTTTGTAGGTGGAAAAACTTGCAAAATCACCAGTGTATCAAATACTTATTTTCCCCACTGTATATTGATGGGAATGCCTCCTGCGTGATTTCTTAATGGGTTTTAGAATAAGGTTAGAGGCCAAATCCTCTCGAATCTAAAAAAGTTGGGGAATGACACAAAACTTTTCCCACTTCTCTAAGAAGATGGGTCATCTCTCCTGATGGCTGTTCAGTGGGGCAGTCCGACCAAAATGTAAAATTAAATGGGTTTTCTGGGAGTAGAATATTGATGACTTATCTAGAATCAGGGCTCCAGATGGCGACCAAAACGGTCGCCAATGCGCCTTAACATTTGCAGATGGCGACAAGACTTTTTAGTCTTGTCGCCATTTGCGACTGTACCGCCGCGATCCTGCGCAGCCTATGTTCTCTTCAGTAGCACAGCACAGTCAGTGGAGAAGGAAGGAGACGAGTCCCTCCCTCTCCACTGTGACGCGGCCGCCACTACCACCAATGGGCAGATAGCAGGGAGGAGGCGGGGAGGAGCTGTCGCCACTGCGCCACCAATGAATGTAAAACATAAGTATAGGCAGCGGTATCACAGACCCGGCACCCGGCCTCAATAACAGGGCATGCGATCTGCGGTAATTAACCCCTCAGGTGCCACAGATCGCATGCCCTGTTATTGAGGCCGGGTGCCGGGTCTGTTATACCGCTGCCGACAGGAGTTAAAGAGGACCTTTCATGGGTACAAAGAATATTAACTTATTAGTAGCAGGCTACATAGAGCGGCGCCCAGGGATCTAAGTGCACTTACTATTAGTCCTGGGCGCCGCTCCGTTCACCCGCTGTGGCCCCCGGTAATTTCAACATTCAGAGCAAGGAGGAGGAGACGCCAGTGTCTGTCCTTCCCCCTGACAGCAGCGCTGACCAATCACAGCGCAGAGAGAGGGAGTTGTTTTTTTCTCCCTCTCTCTGCGCTGTGATTGGTCAGCGCTGCTGTCAGGGGGAAGGACAGACACTGGCGTCTCCTCCTCCTTGCTCTGAATGTTGAAATTACCGGGGGCCACAGCGGGTGAAACGGAGCGGCGCCCAGGACTAATAGTAAGTGCACTTAGATCCCTGGGCGCCGCTCTATGCAGCCTACTACTAATAAGTTAATATTCTTTGGACCCACGAAAGGTCCTCTTTAATTACATTCATTGGTGATGCAGTGCGCCCCCCCAAAGCCTCACCCCCCCCATTATCACTGGCCACAAGTCCCCCCCCCCCCCATTATCACTGGCCACAAGTCCCCCCCCCATTGTTATATGGTGGCCACAGGGTCCCATCCCCTCCATTGGTGGCAGTGGCAGATTACACTGCTGGGGCTCAGATCGTTACCATGGCAGCCAGGACGCTACTGGAGCCCTGGCTGCCATGTTCAGCTCCCTGCTGCTGTGTGCACAGAGCACAGGGCAGCAGGGAGAGTGTGAGGTCCTATTCACCCTGATAGAGCTCTATCAGGGTGAATAGCACAAGGGATGAAAAGATCCAGGTTCTAGTCCTAAGGGAAGAAATGGTTATAAAAAAAAAGTTAAACAAAAAAAACACCAAAATACTAAAAGTTTAAATGGCCCCCTTCCCAGTTTTACATATAAAATTTACAAACAATAAAGAATTAACATATTACATATCGCCACGTCCCAAAAAGTGTGAGCTATTAAAATATAAAAAAATATTTCCGCTCGGTAAAGGCCGTAACAGAAAAAAAAAACTCTAAACCACGCAATTCGCCATTTTTAGTCACCTTGTCCCCCAGAAGATGTCCCTGGATGTGAGAGGTATGTGGTGCTGTTTTCTCCTATATGTAGTGCTGGCTCACTACTGTGACCTGCGTCTCATCTTCTCAAAGTCCTTTTTTTTAAATTATATGCATTTAAAATTTGGCGACTAAAAAATTTAATTTGGCTCCTAAATTTTTTAGTTTAGGAGCCATAGGCTCCTGGTCATTTTTTTTTGTCTGGAGCACTGTAGAATGATCACCCATTCCCTGGATAGGTCTTCGGTATCAGATCGATGGGGGGTCCAACACCTGGCAACCGCCATCCGTCAACTGTTTGAGCGCCACAGCGCCATATATTGTATAGTGGCCGTGTGTGGTACTGCAGCCCAGGCAAATTCGCTTGAATGGGACTGAGCCGTGTTTAGGTCATGTGAGCGATGGATGTGACGTCACTGGCCTAAGAGGCCTCAGAGCTCACTGAGGTGCTGTGGCCTCTTCAAACATCTGATCGGCAGGGATCCCGTCTATAAGTCATCAATATTCTACTTACAAAAATAAAATTACCTGTGATTTTTCATTTTGATTAGACAACCTCTTTTAAGAAATACTCACTTTGCCTATAAAATAACAAGTTGGAAGATCTATTCTTAGAACTCAGTTAATCCTCCAGAAAACTGCTGTGTGTTACTATTCCTCTTGCCAATGGCCCCATATTTAGGAAGGGTCCAATCAATGCTTACAGTGTCAGAGCGTGCAGAGATACACTCTGAGAAAGAGCGAATTGTAGCAATCAGTTGTCAATTTATTCCTATTTTCTAAGAGGAATAACAGAGGAACAGCACATTGCAGGACTTTAAGACAAGATGGTCCAAAATTGATGTTTTATAGGGAATGCTGAAAGGTCCTGTGACATTGCACCAAAAGGAATATATATAGCCTTTCAGCACCGGAGACCTGGGCTTAAATCTGACCGGCACCGACATCTACGCGCGGTTTGTATGTTTTCCCTCTTTTGCGTTTTCTTCTCACGTTCCAAATATTTACGGATAGGTTAATTGGCTTCCTATGAAATTGGTCCTAGGATGTGTCTGAGATGGGAGATTAGATTTGGAGCCCCACGGAGGGGACTAATGACCGCCTCTGTACAGCGCTGCAGAATATGTTGGTGCTATATAAGCAACAGGAAATAAATAATAAATCACTGGTACAGTATTGCGGCAGTGGCTGTTTATGGCAGCAGGCACAGGCCTTCATAAATCAGCACGCGCTTGCTGGCAGGGTGCAAGGAAGCCATGGAGAATTTCATGCCGCTGCCCTGACCATAGAGGTACAGTATATTTGGGAACTGCTGTCTTTGCGTACTATGATACCCCATAGGGTACGTCCACCTTGGGAGGATACGCTGCAGATTTACAGCTGTGTAATTGAGAGGCACAAAATATGCAGTGTTTCCAGGAGCAGCGAATCGGATGAGATTTTATGAAATCCGGTAAAAAATTCTGTGCCGAATCCGGACGGAAATTGATTTGCGGTGGGGATGTTAAATCCGCAGCGTGTCAGTTTAGGCTGCCGATTTTTTATTTCATGCTTCACCATGCGCAGAGTGAAGTCTGCTGCAAATCTGCAACCAAAACCGCATGTACTGTAGCTGGGCGAGATTCAGGGAAGGCACAGGGGAGCGTGACAGCACTTACGGTAATTTCCGTATTCCCACAGCCGGGAGGTAAGGAGTGACGGCACAATCCACTTGCAGCTCTTTACATCTGTATTGTAATAGTTTGACATAAGCTGAGTGACTCGGATTTGCTGTGTAACTTCCTGTAAGAGAAATAAAAATGACCTTTCGCCTTCACGTTTGGCACCATCATCTTCTGCTTTCATGCTCAGTAGAAAAGTTCACCACGGTCCCTAGAAATTCACACTGGAGACACCAGTACTAGGGATGAGCGAACCTGTGGAAGTTCAGGTTCGCTAGGTTCGGCCAAACTTCAGGTCAAAGTTCGGGTTCAGGACCCGAACTGGACCCCGAACCCGGACCCCATTAAAGTCAGTGGGGACGCGAACTTCACTTTATTGTTTTCAGTTATAACCTGTTATAACAGAAAATAATAGCATTCTTAAGACAGAATACTAAATAAAATGCCCATTGAGGGGTTACAATTAATGTAAAAAAAAAACTCACCTTATCAACTTGATCGCGCACCTGGTATCATCATCTTTCTTCAGGACCTGCAAAAGGACCGGCGAAGATGTCACCGCACTCACCACGTGGTCAGTGTGGTGACATCATCACAGGTCCTTTTGCAGGTCCTGCAGAAAGAGGAGGATACCGGCTGTGTTCCGCTAGTGTTTCATGGACAGCTGGTAGGAGACGCCCAGAAAATGAATTTTCAGCTGAGCAGCATCTGTAGAATATGGAGACGCATGAAAAGCAAAAATATGGAGACATGGATCAAACACAGATTCTTACATAGTAACATACCGTATTTTTCAGACTATAAGATGCACCTAGGATTTGGAGGAGGAAAATAAGAAAAAAATATTTTTCATCAGACCCCCATTCTTCATCAGGACCTCAGGTCAGACCCAAAATCAGAACCCCAAGTTCCGTCAGACCTCAGATCAGACCCCCAAGGTCCATCAGCCTCAGATCAGACCCCACCACCGCTACCTGCTCTTCTTCCAGCCCATGCTACACTGTGACCAGACTTATCACACCGTCAGGTCATAGTATATGTCTATGCTCACTATGCTGTACCGGGTCAGGACACAGTGCAGAGCCAGAAGAAGACCAGGGAGCATGAGTACTGCACTTCGCTTTCCTCCCCGCCCCCTGTACCGCCGCATGTTTCCATTCGGACTATAAGACACATTGCCACTTTTCCTTAATTTTTGTCGGAAAAAGTGTGTCTTATAGTATAAAAAATACTGTAGGTTATAAGGCTGAAAAAAAGACATCCGTCCATCCAGTTCAGCCTGTTATCCTGCAAGTGGATCCAGAAATTCTTGACGGGCATCTTCACGAATGAAACACGGACGGTGAATTTTCCACAGACGTCAAATGAACACGGAAATGTAAAAGAGGCGTGAGTGATGCACACCTTTTTTAAACATTTATTATGCAGGCTATGCCCCCCGAAAAGTATCATACCCCAGAATAAATGAAGACCCCAAAACAGACTCAAAAATGTATTCACACCCCAAAATAAATAGAGATCCCTGACCAGATCTCAAAATAAATCCAGACACCAGAACATAAAATAAATTCAGACCCCCAAATAAATACCAGGCCAGATCCTAGAATAATCAGAGACCCCCTAAGCAGCCATTAGAATAAATAGAGCCCTTCGAGCAGACTTTAAAATAGAGAGCCCTGACCAGGCCACAAAGTAGAGACTTGTGACCAGATCCCAAAAACCATAGAGACCCATGACAAGACCTGAGAATAAATTTAGACCCCAAAATAAATTCAAACCACACACGCTAAGGCCGAATGCACACGGCCATGTTCCGCGGCCGAGAGCGGTCCGTGGTATGCCGGGCTGGATTCGTGTTCAGAGCAGGAGCGCACAGCGTCAATGGTTGCTATGATGCCCTGCGCGTTATACCGCCCCTGCTGTACAGTAATACACTCGTATAGTGTATTACTGTACAGCAGCGGCGGCATGAAGCGCAGGGCGTCATAGCAACCAATGACGCCGTGCGCTCCTGCTCTGAACAGAAATCCAGCCCGGCATACCACGGACCGCTCTCGGCCGCGGAACACGGCCGTGTGCATTCTGCCTAAGGCCTCATGCACACGACCGTTGTGTGCATCCGTGGCCGTTGTGCCGTTTTCCGTTTTTTTTTCGCGGACCCATTGACTTTCAATGGGTCCGTGGAAAAATCGGAAAATGCACCGTTTTGCAGCCGAGGCCGTGATCCGTGTATCCTGTCCGTCAAAAAAATATGACCTGTCCTATTTTTTTGACGGACAACGGTTCACGGACCCATTCAAGTCAATGGGTCCGTGAAAGAACACGGATGCACACAAGATTGGCATCCGTGTCCGTGATCCGTGGCCGTAGGTTGCTTTCATACAGACGGATCCGAAGATCCGTCTGCATAAAAGCTTTTTCAGAGGTGAGTTTTCACTTCGTGAAAACTCAGATCCGACAGTATATTCTAACACAGAGGCGTTCCCATGGTGATGGGGACCCTTCAGGTTAGAATATACTGAAAAATTGTGTACATGACTGCCCCCTGCTGCCTGGCAGGTGCTGCCAGGCAGCAGGGGGCAGACCCCCCCCCCCCCCTGTTTTTAACTCATTTGTGGCCAGTGCGGCCCCCCCCCCCCCCCCCCTCCCTCCCCTGTAGTTAACTTCTTGGTAGCCAGCCCCCCCTCCCTCCCCTGTAGTTAACTAATTGGTGTCCAGTGGGCCCCCCCTCCGTCCGCTATAGATAACTCATTGGTGGCCAGTGGGCCCTCTCCCCTCCCTCCCCCTCCTAATTAAAATCGCCCCCTATCATTGGTGGCAGTGGTGAGTACCGATCGGAGTCCCAGTGTAATCGCTGGGGCTCCGATCGGTAACCATGGCAACCGGGACGCTACTGCAGTCCCGGTTGCCATGGTAGCTTAGCAATTTGTAGAAGCTTCATACTTACCTGAAGAGCAGCGATGTCTGTGACCGGCCGGGAGCTCCTCCTACTGGTAAGTGACAGGTCTGTGCTATAAGCAATGCGCCGCACAGACCTTTCACTTACCAGTAGGAGGAGCTCCCGGCCGGTCACAGACATCGCAGCTCTTCAGGTAAGTATGAAGCTTCTACAAATTGCTAAGCTACCATGGCAACCGGGACTGCAGTAGCGTCCCGGTTGCCATGGTTACCGATCGGAGCCCCAGCGATTACACTGGGACTCCGATCGGTACTCACCACTGCCACCAATGATAGGGGGGCGATTTTAATTAGGAGGGGGAGGGAGGGGAGAGGGCCCACTGGCCACCAACGAGTTATCTACAGCGGAGGGAGGGGGGGCCCACTGGACACCAATGAGTTATCTATAGCGCACGGAGGGGGGGCCCACTGGCCACCAACGAGTTAACTACAGGGGAGGGAGGGGGGGCCCACTGGACACCAACGAGTTTACTACAGGGGAGGGAGGGGGGGGCGGCCGCACTGGCCACCAATGAGTTAACTACAGGGGAGGGAGGGGGGGCGGCCGCACTGGCCACCAATGAGTTAAAAACAGGGGGGGGGGGGGTCTGCCCCCTGCTGCCTGGCAGCACCTGCCAGGCAGCAGGGGGCAGTCATGTACACAGTTTTTCAGTATATTCTAACCTGAAGCGTCCCCATCACCATGGGAACGCCTCTGTGTTAGAATATACTGTCGGATCTGATTTTCACGATGTAGCTCATATCCGACAGTATATTCTAACATAGAGGCGTTCCCATGGTGATGGGGACGCTTCAAGTTAAAATATACCATCGGATTGGAGAAAACTCCAATCCGATGGTATAAAAGAACTCCAGACTTTACATTGAAAGTCAATGGGGACGGATCCGTTTGAAATGGCACCATATTGTGTCAACTTCAAACGGATCCGTCCCTATTGACTTGCATTGTAATTCAGGACGGATCCGTTTGGCTCCGCACGGCCAGGCGGACACCAAAACGACTTTTTTTTCATGTCCGTGGATCCTCCAAAAATCAAGCAAGACCCACGGACGAAAAAACGGTCACGGATCACGGACCTACGGACCCCGTTTTTGCGGACCTTAAAAAAAACCGGTCGTGTGCATGAGGCCTCAAACGAATACAGACCCCAGATCATACGCATATTTAGATTACTAAGCAGTCCTTGCTCCAGGTGTTTGCAGTCCTCTTCGTTCTTGGGAGACTTGCCTGCTCTTCTCAGTGTGTGAGGGGATCGCCCCAATTTCAAGAGTCTCCCGGAAATTCCAGGAGACTAGGCGTGTATGATGTATGTGTATATATCCATGTTACAATTATACAGAAATGAGCAGCTGTACGTAGGCGCGCTTGTCTCTCGTCTGTTGCACTGCTGCCAGAAGTTCTTCCAACAGGAGGAGGAACCCTACATTTCCTAATATCTTAAGTTAAGTTTTTTTTAATGCTTTGAAGTATTTTTTGGAAATTAAAGCTATGGTTTTCATGTAAAAGGGGCATATAAACAGTTTTTCATTGGTTTCCAAATGTAAAATTAATTAAATTTACTTTAAATCTTCTTTAATTGTGAAATCTTTAAGGATGTCTCATATTCGGTTCCGGTTCCAAAAGGCAGCTTCTGCTTTCCTTCCGATGCTGCGTCCACCCCTATTCTCTGTTGTGGACATGATGAAGGGGCCTGTGGCTCGGAACAAAGTTACTCCATCATGGTGATATGGCAGCTGAGTTTGGGCCAGCTGAGGTGCGGTCGGTCCAGGAAATACAGCCGTCACATGGACCATTTTTCTGGTCCATACTCGCCTGTTAGAAATGAGCCTTAAAGGGGCTATCTGGGATTTTGATATTGATGGCCTATCCTCGGCTTCATCACTATCAGATTGGCCGATCAGCTGTTCGAAGAGGCCGCGGAGCTCAGTTTGCACTTAGGCCTCTTTTTAGACCAGTGATGTCACCATACATCAGTCACATGGCTTAAGCGCAACTCAGTCCCATTCAAGTGAATGGGGCTGAGCTGCAATACCAAACACGGCCACTCTACAATGGATAGTGCTGTGCTTGGTAAGCTGCGAGGACGCCGCACTAATGGAGCTTAAGTGGGCTCAGCAGCCTCTTCATATAGCTGATAGGGGGTGGGGATGACAAAAAGCCATCAATATCAAATTCCCCGGTGACCACTTAAGGATAGGTTCACACCTCTGTTTAACTGTTCTGGTCAAGAATTTACCAGATCCACTGGACCCCATTGACTATCTTGGGATCTGGCCTGGATCTTTCCAGCATGAATGCCCGGTTTCGTCCAGACAAAAACTGGTGCATTTAGCAGTTTTTGTCCTGCCGACACCCAGCATTTATGCTGGAAACTGTCCGGATACCATTATAGACAATGGGGTCCGGCGGTGAACGACTATCTATCAGGCTAGACCAGATCCGGTGAACTCCATCAGGCAGTTCTCTGCTGGAATAGTCTACCGGAACAGTTGAATGGAGATGTTAACCTACCCTTTATCTTGCATTTTTTCTTGGTCAGAGGACCAGGCGGTCTTCCCGTACCCGCCGTTGGTTTTATGAAGGAATTGTGGAGGCAGCGGGACAGTCGCTGTAGTGATACCAGGGCATGGTCCTCAACGTATGTTGGGAAGTGAAGGAAGAGGAGCTGCCTTGAATTTCTGAGGAACCCATTTAGTCGGGTTCTGAATCTCGTTCCCGTTTCTGGAGTCCAGACCGTGAGATCCATCCACTCAGAGTTGCTCCACACCGTCTCGGTGTATTGTGCTTCATTCACTTCTGGTATAAGCAGCACTTGATCAGATGAATCAGATAAAGTAATTTCCCAGCATGGTGTGAAATTGTGGTGAGCCTTCAAGTCGGCAGGAAATCTCAAGCAATTAAGTTTTTACTAAAATATTATCTTTCATCAACGTTATTCAGCAAGCTTGGTGTGAACTCCGTGTGCAGAGCTGTGAAAAAGTATGTGCCCCCCCAGAGCCTGCCCTCTGTGTTGTTTTACACCATCAGGTGGCTCTGCATAAGACATTTTTCTGTACACCGCCCAGATTATTTCAGCCGCCATTGCAATTCCCCCCTTAAAAGTAATGTGTTGTCAGAAAATAACCTATTGTTTAAATCTGATTCTTTATGTTTAACATATTTTTTCGAATTTTTGGTGATTTTTTTAATTTTATTTTACATGTTTTTATCCATATTTAAAAATGAATCCTAAAATCCTACAGTTTTCGCACTGGCCACTAGGCCTAATCATGTGTCTTCCTGTCTTTTGATAGCAGCCACATAGGCCATAGACACAATGGACAGGAAGGCATTTCATTGACTTCCATGAGAGAGTTTTCTAGGCATGCTCTGTGACCTGTGCAGAGGTCAGGAGGGAGCAGATAAGCCATGATATCACCTATTGTGATTGGTGGATCCTATGTTCTTTATACAGATATCTGACATTGTATTCCTGTCTGTGATGATAATGAGATGGCTACTGAAAAGTGACCTGTACAGACTGAAAAGTCTTGACATATTATTAGGCCATTATTAGTGGCCAGTGTGAAAACTGCAGGATTTTATGGTTCAAAAAGTTTTATATAAAATTTAACAATAACTTGGTTATTGGTAACATGGTAAATATAGATGAAGTACAGGTGAAACATTGTTTCGGAATACGTTTGCGCTATGAGTGAACAGCATGATTTTTAGATATTTTTTGCTATAAGATGTAACATGGAAAATGAAAACAAAAATCACCAACATTTCTAAAAAAATATATATGTTTAATAAAAATGTGACTGAACTAAAAGGTAATTTTCTAATGGCACAATCCCTTTAAGCCCCAGGTTGGGAGTGAAGCTGCGTGGAGAAAAACCTGATGGGACTGCCGACCCTTCATACTAGCGCTCACTGGGGTATTCGGCACTCGGCTAGTGATGTCACATGCTAGCGCCATGACATCACCCAGCATAGTGGAGAAAATCCCCCTTAATACCTAGTGCTGTAAAAAAAAAAATTTTTTTGTTTTTGTTTTGTTTTTTTACCCTTTTCACATGTCCCTTTTCATTTTCTATAGTGCGGTCTGAAAAGTTATGGCGGTGCTGAGAAACCGCACTTCTGCCCCAGTACCGCCCTACAGGCACTGGAACACTGTGTCTGAACAATGTAGTCTTTCATAGGAAGGCCATTCACACGGTGGCAGGTGCTGGCCACTCATTTTGGCCTTGTCAAATTGAAACTGCTGCAACAGGGGTGCCGATCTTGGAACGGAACCCATATAGAAGGTGAGTGAGGGCAGATAGTATATACGCATGGATATTTGGGTTAAAAAAAAACATCTTTAAGAATGCGCCAAGTCGTCCAGATTGGAAAATGGTCTGCATATACTTGTCACGGTGGGTAGTGGGGGAAACCCCCCACCGTGCGGTGTCAAAGGGTAAAAGGGGATCAGCCTGGCCAAAAGGAGTAATAAGGGAGCAGGTCGCCTCCTACAGCGTCCCTAATCCTCTCCCTGACTCCTTACCGTATGAGCGGACCCCGATGGTAAGACGACTCATACTCAGGATTCCTAGAGACCCTAAGTCGCCCTGGTAATCCCTCACCAAGGAGCAGGGAAGAGACGACCTGTTCATCCCAGTAATGGAGGAACAGGAGTCTCTATCTGAGGCCAGGCTGCAAGGAGAGGGGAACACATACAGCATAAGGAGATGGCAGGTAAGCGAAACCAATGACACACTTACCTGCCACAGTCACACTGACTGGAACCCGTGCACAAGTGCTGCTGTCCACACCAACATTAAAGGACACAGCACACACCACAACCACACAGGAACCCAGGACAGCCATAGCTGCAATAAACATGACACAGGGGAATGTCTAGTAAACATGAGACCAAACACCACCAGACATGTAACACCAAAATAGACATACAAACACCCTGAACATAACCCACTCCATACAAATAGGGACAGGAAGGGAAGGCGACACCGGGATGACATTGAGGATAGAATGGGAAGACATCGATGTCCCACTAGGTGGCCCTCACACAGGAAGATAGAACATCCAGACAAGGAGCATACCAAGGCTGGAGTACAACTGACTCCTGGCCAAAGGCCACAGGTATAAGACGCACCTAGTGACCACACCCAATCAGAGGGTTAACCCTTACAGCACCAGACAGGCGAAGGCTACAACTTAAGGGGAAGTGCACACACCAGCCACCACGTTGCCACAGGCAACAGCATGCGTGGCAACCATGTCACGGCACACACAACCAAAGCCGAGACACTGCCACCACATGCCAGATCAGCAACACGTTGCTATTGGCAACCGCAAGCATGGCACAAGTGTCACGGCACACACAGCAAAGGCCATGACAATACTCCTCTAGTCTTGGATTTTTACATTCTGTCTTCTGTTGTAAAATAGTAAGATTAAATATAATTATAGGGGTTGTCTGGGTTCAGAGCTGAACCCGGACATGCCCCTGTTTTCACCCAGGCAGACCCCCTAATATGAGCATCGGTGCATTGGTTGTTTATTTTCTTTAGATACTGAACATTTTATTTTCTGAATCATGTATGTTATAGGATAAACAAGGAAATACGTAGCTTGAAATATCTGATATAAGCTGTGTATAGTCTCTTCATGTATCTAGACTAGGGATTGACCGATATAGATTTTTTAGGGCCGATACCGATAATCTGTGAACTTTCTGGCCGATAGCCGATAATTTATACTGATATTCTGTGAATTTTCATTTTTGAAAATAAAATAAAAAATTCCTACTCAAATTTGCTGAAAATGAATGTTTATTGTTAACGTGTAGTTATTTTTTTTGTAAATCTTTATTTTTCATTTATAATTTTGTTGTGTTTTTTTTTTTACTAACTATTAGCCCCCTAAGGGACTAGAACCCTTGTCCTATTCACCCTGATAGAGCTCTATCAGGGTGAATAGGCCCTCACACTCTTCCTGCTGCTCTATGCTTTGTGCACACAGCAGCATGGAGCTTACCATGGCAGCCAGGGCTTCAGTAGCGTCCTGGCTGCCTTGGTAACCGATCGGAGCCCCAGGCTTACACTGCTGGGGCTCCGATCGGAACTGCCACTGCCACCAATGCAATGAGAAGGAGCGGAGGGGACCACTGCCACCAATGATGATAATACTTGGGGGGGAAGGGTGGTGCACTTCGCCACCAATGATTAATAATGGGTTTGGGGGGGGGCGCACTACGCCACCAATGATTAATAATGGGTTGGGGGGTGCACTGCGCCACCAATGTCTAATACTGGGGTTGGGGGGGGGGCGCACTGCGCCACCAATGAAGATAAGTCTCTCATTAATTCATATACAGGAGGCGGGAGCTGGCTGCAGAATCACATAGCCGGCTCCTGACCTCTATGAGCGGTAGCTGCGATCCGCAGCACCTGAGGGGTTAACTACCGCGGATCGCAGCTACTTGTCATAGAGGTCGGGAGCCGGCTATGTGATTCTGCAGCTCCCGCCTCCTGTATATGAATTAATGAGAGACTTATCTTCATTGGTGGTGCAGTGGCCATAGCTCCTCCCCTCCTCTTCCCATCTGTCTCCTCATTGGCGGCAGCGGCAGCACAGGGCGGAGGGAGACACTGCTTCCTTCTCCCCTGTGCTGCTGAGGGAACACGGAGAGCGATGACAGCAGCGCGATCCTTGTTCCCCATACGTTATTGGTATAGAGGCAAAATAGATATCGGTAAAACCGATAATCAGTCGATCCCTAATCTAGACAAAATAATTTCTTTGCTTTCCTAAACACTTACCTTGATTACTTCCAGATGGCCGTGCTATGGAGACATATAGGTCCATATGATAATACTGTCACGGCTGTGTCTCGGTCCCGGTGTAGTTTGCCGTGACACGTCTGCCGTTTTTTTCCTGCATGCAGTACTTTTTTTCCCCCCATCTAAAAAAACGGATCTCAGATGGAAATTGCTCAAATGGATGACAAAATCTGGCACCTGCGCCGTACCTGTCTTCAGTCGGCGCAGGCGCACTGAGAGGAGAGCGCTCGCTCGGCCGCTCCATCCTCAGTGCGCCTGCGCCGATGACGTCACATCTACACCCGGCGCAGGGGCACTGAGGAAGGAGCGGCCGAGCGAGCGTTCTCCTCTCAGTGCGCCTGCGCCGACTGAAGACAGGTACGGCGCAGGCGCCAGATTTTGAACGCAGACAGGGCCAGCCAGAAGACAAGCGCGTTCGCTGGCCCTGTCAATCAACATGAGGAGGGGGCGTTTTTATGAAAGGAGGATGCGGCTGCTACCAGCAAGTAGCCGCCCTACTTGCTGGTAGAGAGGTCATTTACATATTATAAAAGTCCGTTTTTTTAAGAAACTGCTGAAGGAAAATGAGTAAGAGCATTATATATTCATATATCGTAGTATAAGGAATGTAAGTAGCCCAAAAAAAAAAAAATATGACTTTAGTGGGGTGACAAGAGCCCTTTAATTTCAATGGGTCCGCAAAAAAAACGGAAGGTACTCCATGTGCATTCCGTTTCCGTATTTCTGTTCCGCAAAAAAATAAAACATGTCCTATTATTGTCCGCATTACGGACAAAAATAGTACTGTTCTATTGGGGCCAGCTGTTCCATTCTGCAAAATACGGAATGCACACGGATGTCATCCGTATTTTTTGCGGACGGCAAAATACATACGGTCGTGTGCAAGAGGCCTAGTGTGGCTTATGACCTCTCAGTAATTTAGAGATAAGGTTTATTAGATGACCCGCACAAAGTGAAATTACCAGTCACACAGCTAGAAAAACTGTTAACCCTTTGTCACAGAACAGCTCAATATTTTTAATAAAGGCCAACTGAAAAAATGATTTTTAGCCAAAAATGAGTAAAATGCAATCATAAAACATATTGCCTGTGAAGGTGTACATAGCCTTTAATTCTAGGATGTACGGGTAACACCCAAGACTTTCTCTTTAATAAATGGAATCTTCTGGCAGTTTTGTTCAGAAGAAGAAGACTCCGATACCATCAAGAGTCATGTCTTCTTATTCCCCTTCTCCTAGGTAGAATTTTAGGATTTTGATATCCGAGACCAAAAGGAATGATCCTGTTTGTTTAGGGATCAGATACGGGAGGGCACTGGAAAGGCGTGAACTCGGCTTGATCGGAATATACTGTAGGTTCCTTGCTTGGAGAGACTCGATCTGTGATGCGTCCTATTGTGTTCTAGATTTCCCGTCGAGGCTTTTTATAGATAATAGCTTCTTTGGATCATATATTATTTATGTATATGCTCTATGTATGTCTTCAGCAATAAGATGCCTTTGGAAATTGTCTTAGAAATAAAGGTGAGGAGTAGTTACAGTTCTTACCATGGATTTAATGCAGATTTTCCATGAATAAACAGCAAAATGTGTTGCAGATGTCTTCTGACTCATCCGAGTTCACCCTTACACCCTTACCCCTCCGAGACGTACGATCAGTGAGCGGGCCATATGTTCTGGAGCAGCATTGATCGTGTGCAAGGGAGCACACAGCATCATAGATTGCAATGACGCTGTGCTCGTCGGGCCGCCCGCGGGGCTATTGTCTCGCACTCGTAAGATCATATGACTGCAGGACAATAGCCCCGCGGGCGACCCGACGTGCACAGCATTGTTGTAATCTATGATGTTGTGTGCTCCCGTGCGCACGATCAATGCCGCTTTGGGACATATGGCTCGCTCACGGACCGTATGTCTCGGAGGGCATACAATCGTATGCAGGGGCCCTTATAGTTATGTATTGGGCGGGCCCAAGCCACTGTGCAGGTAAGTGCACCAAGGGCGGGCCCAAGCCACTCTGTGCACCCTTGCTTCTCCTGCTTCCTCTGCAAGGCCTGATTGACATGGAGATGCAAGATGACTATGCCTGGCCATGTCAATCAAGAAGGCCACTGCCTCTGATTATGATGCCAAGTAAAGGTGGAAATTGCCGCAGCACTAGCCCTCACTGCTTTGTATGGAGCATACGAGCATACACACTGGTGTGCACACAGCTACCGCAGTCTGGTATACGAATTTTACATGGAAGAGGTCAACAGAGAATTTGTATACTAGGACAATGCCACTTAGCAGCAGGGGATACAGAGTAAATAAAAAGTAGGTGCCAACTCACAAATTATCAGTGACAGATAAAAATAAGTTCAAATGATAGTGACCCTTTAAATCCTAAAATTGTGACTGCCTGCAGCGCCACTAGGGGGAGCTTAAGAGCTTATTGCATACTGTGTTATTATTGTAAAACAATGTATAACAAGTGTAAATGAGCTCGTAAAGGGGTCTTCAGGATTTGTTTTTAAATCCTCCTCCCCCCCAACATGTGCTACCTGTTAAGAAATCTATACTTAACCGTTCCATTCCAGGCTCTCTGGATTTCTTGACTGGACTTCCTATCCCTATCCGTCAACTTCCACATGGATTGGGTCAAGTACACCCCAGCAGCCAGTGACTGGACTCAGCAGTAAGATGTCCCCAAGTGGCATGTCGCTGCTGGATCATGGACCACTTAGGGACGTGTCACTGCTGAGGCCAGTCAGTGACTGCTGCTGCGCACGTGACCCCCGTCCTCGCAGAAGTTGACAGAGAGGGACTGGAAGAGTAGTGAAGAGAGCCGTAACTAAGAGACTGATATCACGTAAGTATAGATTTCTTTACAGTTAGCCTTGATTGGGGGGGAAGGAATAAAAAACTGGAAACACCTTTAAGCTCCTCTTAGTGGTGGCTGGTGGGAGTCACAATTTTATCGTTAGCACTAGATCTATACGGACTGTGGGGATTCGCTCTGGTAGGTAGGATAAGCGGGCGCAGTACAGAGGCAAAATACAAGTTCAAAATTCAAACTTCAGTGATTATTCACACATGATGCCAAAAACAAAATGTCACTTTCGCAGTGTTGGTGTTACCTCACACCCAATGGCAAGTTAATATAACAAAAGTCACCTTGGTGGCAGTTCTGCCACAGAAAGTTCAAATACAGGTTTCAGAGTGCCTGTTCCCCTCTTTTTAGAGGGCTACCCAGCCCAGGCCCCAGATCCTAGCACACAGACTCCTGAGCTCCACTGTCAGACGGAGGTCAATCTCTTCACCTGGCAGTGCTGGCTGTTTTTTTTGCCTGGCAAAACCCAGCCTGGAACGTAGGGAGTAGTCACCCACCCAGCACTTTGACTACTCCCAGTAAGAGCCGTCCCGGATCAGCTATTACAGCCATGCTAAGTACCAAGGTGTGAAACAGCAACTGCTGCTGACACATAAAAACCGCCTCTTACTCCACCGAGGCCAGGAACCTCGGTGACACGTACCTATCATCCACGATGATTTCTTGTACCCTCTTACAAGACCCATGAAATATATTAAGAAATGAATCGGCTCAGATGTTTCAACTCCTTTAAATAAAAAGCAATTGTTGTAATGACTGACGTTTATTTTACTCCACAGTCTCCTTTACCACTACTACTACCCACATCTGTGCCTAATAGTGGGATTTTCAGCTGGGGTAACGGGATCTTTAATGGCGATAGCTATAAGATTTTCATTTTATTACTCTATAAATTAAGAGCAGCTTTATGACCGGAGCAGCGTGCCGAAGCAAATTGGTTATTACGCGGTAACACTTTGGTATATTTTTTTTCCTCATTTTGCTATTTATTTCTGCATCTTGCCTTTGCTGTCCCCCAGCAGCCTCTAAGACGAACGCAGCATCTCCCTTCTCTGATGCAAAAAATTAAGCTGAGGCCAGATCTCATAAAACATTTAGCGCATATACAGCTATTGTCCGGGTGTTTATGGTATATTAGATATAGTGTAAGCCAAGATCGATAAGGCAGTGCATAGTATTTATATGCAGGAGGTGTAAAATTACTCATCCTTAAAGGGGTTGGCCATTGTTTATTTTGTATAAAGCCTAAAGGGGTTGTCTCAAAACCTTTCCAACCATGCCCATACCCCTCCTTCACTGCCTGTTCACATACGTCTTGTACCTCATTGTTCTTATTCTCATCGCAACGCCTCCCATATTTTTGAAATGCAGACACTTAGCGGTCACACGCCGTTCCTGCACACATCACCGCTAAGGCCAGTCATTGGCTGCAGTGGTCACATGAACAGGAAAGGAATGTCATCACTTCCGATCCAGGCGAGACTAGATGAGTGATGGCGCTACCTGCGATTCATATTTATGTCGGACAACCCCTTTAAAGCGTTATTTTATTTTTCTGTCTTCTAGCCTCCGCCCTTTTTGCTGCCATTAATTTCAGTGCTCTGTACCAGTGAATTTTTAGGTGTGTGGTCCCCACGACTCAGCTGAACCTCACCTTGGCCACCGACCACCTGACCGTTCCCCTGTATCGGGCACAGAAACGAACGCCACCCATAGTGGCCATAAGCTAGAGGCTAGAAGAAAAAATGGGACATGGCTGGCCTACTTTAACGGGAGACCATCGATTTTAAAGAAACGGGTAACCCTTTTAAAGGGGTTGTGTGAGTTTAATAAAAACTTCGGCACCAACTGGTCATGGCCTAAAGTTACAAGAGAAGCCATGCTCGCCCCTGCTTTTTGTAGCGCCGAGCTCTGGTCCTGCACTGATGACATCATCATCCTGGCTGTGGCGGTGAGGTTCCGTTCGTACAGGTCACCGTGCAGCCAATGATTAGACTAGTGATTGGCTGCAGCGGTGACTTTCCATTCACACGGGTCACTGTGCTGCCAGTGATTGGTTGAAGTGGTGTGCGCTGAACTTCACTGCTGCAGCCAGGAGGACAAACCGCGAGGACCAGAGCACATCGAAAGGGGCGAGTGTCACTTCTTTGTGTATTTTAGGCCATTTACAGCTGTTGGTTCACTTTTTATTTAACTTGAGTAACCCCTTTACGTTTTATTTACGTAAGATTGGACAGTCCCTTTAAGGTCCAATATATTCTACAGTATATATACAGTATACTAATGGTAGCCAAACAGAATGTTATAGAAATGTGTGGATGTCATGATCGCTTCTAATATCTGATGCGTTCTCATAATGTGAATGTATGAGTCAGACGAAGACATTCTTATATTTCTGCTGCTTCTACTTGACATAAGGTCGCTGGGACGTATTGCTCTTACAAGAGCATATCCCGGTATCTCCCAGCACTGACGTCATTGTAGTCTCCTATTAATCATTTCAGAACAAACACTGACCAGATATGAGATATATGCAGAATCGCTCCGTGCCTGGATATGTCAGGCTGTGGTGTGTGCAGAGACGTAGCGTCAGGCCTGAATAGATATACGCAGACCTGCCCTTTTAGGATCCTTAAAGGCTGGAGGGACCCCAGTAATTTTCCACCAATTGCACAGGCGGTACAGGAGGAGTAGTAGTCTGAGACCGTGCTGGCATCTAATCATGCGGGTGGTATGGGCCTCCTACACCCTAACAAGACACAGGGACATAGGTTGTCTTCATAAGAAATTCCTTTTAATGGGGTTTTTCCACTATTGACAGGATAGGTGAAACACTTAGGCCCCTTTCACACGAGCGAGAATTCCGCGCGGATGCGATGCGTGAGTTGAACGCATTGCACCCGCACTGAATCCCGACCCATTCATTTCAATGGGGCTGTTCACATGATCGGTGATTTTCAAGCATCACTTGTGCGTTGCGTGAAAATCGCAGCAAGCTCTATATTGTGCGTTCCGTTCACTTCTATGGGGCCTGCGTGAAAATCGCAAGCATCCGCAAGCAAGTGCGGATGCGGTGCGATTTTCACGCACGGTTGCTAGGAGATGATCGGGATGGAGAGCCGATCATTATTATTTTCCCTTATAACATGGTTATAAGGGAAAATAATAGCATTCTGAATACAGAATGCACAGTAAAATAGCGCTGGAGGGGTTAAAGAAGGCATCTCCTTCTGTGGTCATCTTAGCTGTGTGGAGGAACAGGACCTGTGGGTCATCACATGGTCCATCACCATGGTAAAAGATCATGTGATGGATCATGTGATGACCGGAGTGACGTCACCACAGGTCCTGTTACTGCACACAGCTAAGATGAAGACAGAAGGAGATGCCGGCTGCGCGAACAAGTGGATTAAGGTGAGTTAAATTATTATTTTTAACCCCTCCAGCGCTATTGTACTATGCATTTTGTATTCAGAATGCTATTATTTTCCCTTATAACCATGTTATAAGGGAAAATAATACAATCTACAGAACACCGATCCCAAGTTTGGGTACCAAACATGCCGATTTTTCTCACGCGAGTGCAAAACGCATTACAATGTTTTGCACTCGCGCGGAAGAATCGCACGTGTTCCCGCAACGCACCCGCACATTTTCCCGCAACGCCCGTGTGAAACCAGCCATAATCCACTCTTTTCAATCTCTCATGTCCTGCTGCTGAGAGAGGCTGAGGAAACTCCTTCATAGTGGAGGCCTCTGTCCCGCTATCTGTCCTCCATCTCCCTGCATGTTTGGTGAATTGCATTTTTCTGCTAATGATGAAGCTTGACTTCTAAGTGACCTACTGGGGGGAAAAAAGCCAGGATGTCCACTCTGGTCATCTGCCACGGTGCTACAGATGACGCCAGCCGGATCCCTCATCTGTCCTCATCTAGTCAGACTTGACCTGGTGGTGGCCCGTAGCTGTTTGCTTCTAGAGCGTGGCGTGTGGGCCGATAACTGAATTGTGTTGCAGTCAGCGGTGTAATTAAAGGGAGAGCGGCCACTGCTCTCTCGCAGAAGGTCGGAGCAAAGCAATTTCAAGACAAAGAGATTTAATTAAAAGCAAAAACGCCTTCTCTTTCACATTGCTGGCCTAAAGGAAAGGCTGAGCATAGCCGACAAGGGCCTAATAATATTTTTAGTGTCTTTTAATTGCTTAACGAAGGCAGGTGTGCCGTCACACGAAGACTGGAACTATGGGTAATGTGAGGGTTACCCATAAAATAATATGCACCATAGTGATATAGGACAACGGGGATTTTTTTGTCCGTTCTGCGTTGCTGTATTTGTACTAAACGTGGCGTGCTGTTCGATATGTTTGTGTATTTTTGCACCCTCTATTGTTGTAAGTGCAACTTTTTAAAAAGTGGCAGTTGATAAATTTGGCGTACACCTAATTAACATAGCTAACTAGTTTTCCACTTTTCACAAATAAGGAGAGTGGCGTAAGATCTTAAAAGGTCACAAATAGTTGCACAACAATGGTGCAGATTTGCAACCTTTTTCCCACCAGAATTCTGGGGCAAAGCTTGATGACTTCCTTGTTTTTTCTGCATCTATATGTCCTTCTGCCCCGTGTGCTTTCTGCATCCATATGTCCTTCCGCTCCGTGTGCTTTCTGCAACCGTATGTTCTATCGTTCAGTGTGCTTTCTGCATCCGTATGTCCTTCTGCTCCGTGTGCTTTCTGCATCCGTATGTCCTTCTGCCCCGTGTGATTTCTGCATCCATATGTCCTTCCGCTCTGTGTGCTTTCTGCAACCGTATGTCCTATCGTTCAGTGTGCTTTCTGCATCCGTATGTCCTTCTGCTCCGTGTGCTTTCTGCATCCGTATGTCCTTCTGCCCCGTGTGATTTCTGCATCCATATGTCCTTCTGCTCCGTGTGCTTTCTGCATCCGTATGTCCTTCCGCTCCGTGTACTTTCTGCATCCGTATGTCCTATCGTTCAGTGTCCTTTCTGCATCCATATGTCCTTCCGCTCTGTGTGTTTTCCGCATCCATATGTCCTTCCGCTCCATGTGCTTTCTGCATCCATATGTCCTTCCGCTCTGTGTGCTTTCTGCATCCATATGTCCTTCCGCTCTGTGTGCTTTCTGCATCCATATGTCCTTCCGCTCTGTGTGCTTTCTGCATCTATATGTCCTTCGCCCTGTGTGCTGTCTACATCCATATGTCCTTCCGCTCTGTGTGCTTTCTGCATCCGTATGTCCTTCCTCTCTGTGTGCTTTCAGCATCCGTATGTCCTTCCTCTCTGTGTGCTTTCTGCATCCATATGTCCTTCGCCCTGTGTGCTGTCTACATCCATATGTCCTTCTGCTCCGTGTGCTTTCTGCATCCATATGTCCTTCCGCTCCATGTGCTTTCTGCATCCATATGTCCTTCGCCCTGTGTGCTGTCTACATCCATATGTCCTTCTGCTCCGTGTGCTTTCTGCATCCATATGTCCTTCCGCTCCATGTGCTGTCTACATCCATATGTCCTTCTGCTCCGTGTGCTTTCTGCATCCATATGTCCTTCCGCTCCATGTGCTTTCTGCATCCGTATGTCCTTCCGCTCCATGTGCTTTCTGCATCCGTATGTCCTTCCGCTCCATGTGCTTTCTGCATCCATATGTCCTTCCGCTCCATGTGCTTTCTGCATCCATATGTCCTTCTGCTCCGTGTGCTTTCTGCATCCATATGTCCTTCCGCTCCATGTGCTTTCTGCATCCATATGTCCTTCCGCTCCATGTGCTTTCTGCATCCGTATGTCCTTCCGCTCCATGTGCTTTCTGCATCCGTATGTCCTTCCGCTCCATGTGCTTTCTGCATCCGTATGTCCTTCCGCTCCATGTGCTTTCTGCATCCATATGTCCTTCCGCTCCATGTGCTTTCTGCATCCATATGTCCTTCCGCTCTATGTGCTTTCTGCATCCGTATGTCCTTCCGCTCCATGTGCTTTCTGCATCCATATGTCCTTCCGCTCCATGTGCTTTCTGCATCTGTATATCCATCCAGATTTGCAACAGTTTTCCCTCTAGAATTCTAGCGCCAAGCTTGATGACTTCCATTTAATTTCCACATCCGTATGTCCTTCCACTCCATGTGCTTTCTGCATCTGTATGTCCATGCAGATTTGCAACCGTTTTCCCACTAGGATTCTGGCGCAAAGCTTGATGACTTCCGTTTCATTTCTGCCTCTGTCTGTTCTTCCGCTCCATGTGCATTCCACATCCGTATGACCCTCCTTGTGCTTTCTGCGTCCGTATGTCCATAGGTTCTATGTGCTTTCTGCATCTGTATGTCCGTGCAGATTTGCAACCTTTTTTTTGTCCCACCAGAATTCTGGCACAAAGCTTGATGACTTCCATGTGCTTTCCACATCCGTATGTCCATTCCGCAAAGGATGGAACATGTCCTATACTTTTCCGTAAAATTTGAACCACGGAGCCATTGAAGTCAATGCGTGTGCAAAAAAAAATGCGGACAGCTCATGGACTGCTTCCATATTTTGCGGATCCGAGGTTTACGGTCGTGTGCATGAAGCCCAACATCAAGGTTCATGTAATCATTTGCCATGAAGCCTAAATCTAACTAAACCTATTACCCGTTATCACCAACATGTCTGCTTATGAATTATGTCGCACGTATTCGTCGCCCTATTGTAGATGAATGGAATGCCATTTATTCAATTAGGAAGCGGGATTTAATTACAGAACACACATCACTGTAGGAGACGCTTCACTCTTATTAATGGAGGAGCAAAAGGAGCTATTTACATACGTCTGGCCGATAATGAGCTTCCCCCAAGATGGCAAAGTCAACAAGCTTTAGTTCTCTCGAAAGCCGAGGCAGAAGTGCTGAGTGCTCTTCCGCGTTAGTGCTGTTTTGGCACGGATGGATCTGTTAATTAAAATGGCGCTTACAACTATCTTGTTGTTTAACCTGTCAAGAAAACGGAGGTGTGAGCGTAAAAAAGAAAAGGAAGGAGACAATCATGATTGTTCCTATACTCAAGGATTAACTACACAAACCTATACTTAGGTAGAAGTAGGATTTTAGGGGGGGGAGTGAATTATGTCCATCTTTGAATATGTTTTTTTTAAAACTCTTTAAATAGGTGAAAATACGTGTCTAAATGTATCTTTATAAAATTGTGGGGTCAATTTTTCTGATACAGATCTCCTGCATAGACTAAGATTTAAAGGGAACCTGTCACCGGTATTTAGGTATAGAGCTGAGGACATGGGTTGCTAGATGGCCGCTAGCACATCCGCAATACCCAGTCCCCATAGCTCTGTGTGCTTTTATTGTGTATAAAAACTGATTTGATACATATGCAAATTAACCTGAGATGAGTCAGAGCTTGAAAATATGACTCTTCTCTGGTCACACAAGTAAGATATGACTCTTTTATGTTAATTTGCATATGTATCAAATCGTTTTTTTACACAATAAAAGCACACAGAGCTATGGGGACTGGGTATTGCGGATATGCTAGCGGCCATCTAGCTACCCATGTCCTCAGCTCTATACCCCAAATCCCGGTGGCAGGTTCCCTTTAAATCAATGAGTCCTCATCCGCAAAATGGAGTGCACAGGGCCAGTGCCCGTGCATTGTGGAGCGCTATTTGCGGTTGACAGCACGGGGTCCTTACGTTCATGTGCATCCTCTACAAACAGGCCGTTAGATGCAGTGATTTCAGAAGTCAGTAGTGTTTGGAAGGCAAACTTTACATAGAAAATCTGAAGAGGCTGCCAGCTAAGGAGCAGCCAGGGATTACATAGGAGTTCAGCGGAGAGCAGCAGCAGCGAAGTGGTGTCAGCCTCTAGGCCCAGTGACATCCAGGTCTACAGATCCAATCCAGATGGCTTTAATCCATGAAGGTGTAATTAGATCTGACAGAAGAGAATATGATCTCCATATTGCAGAATGTGTATCATGATGCATCAACTTTTCTTTTAAGGTGGAACTATTCTCGTTACAGGATACAGTAAACCCAGATTTTTTTTGTTTTTTCACGCTCCTGGGGACCCCGTATGTTGACACCAAAGAAGGTGGGGACAGGCAAAATATTACATTATTCTCAGTGCTAGCGGCGTTGCATACCCCTTCACAGGCATATTTGCCCCATGAGGGACCATGCAAAAACACAAAATGACTTTTTGTGTCCCTATCTATCTCTGTTCATATGGCATCTTGATCTACACCAGGGCTGTTCTCTCTCTCTCTGTAGACTGGTTTCTAGGGATATGTTGCCTAAAAACTACTTTTATATGGGGTTGTTGATGCAGCACTTACCCTACCAACCACTCTGTCCATGGGCCCTGCTGCAAAAGCCCCTCTGAGCCCCCGCAGTAAGGGTCCATTCACACGTCCGTTTTTTCTTTCCTGATCTGTTCCGTTTTTTCAGGAACAGATCAGGACCAGATCTGGACCCATTCATTTTCAATGGGTCCTGGAAAAAATCGGACAGCACAATGTGTGCTGTCCGTTTCCGTTGTTCCGTTCCGCATGTCCGTTTAAATATAAAACATGTCCCTTTCTTGTCCTGAAAAATCGGATCCTGGTACAATACAAAGTCAATGGATCCGCAAAAAACGGATGACATTCGGATGTCATTCCGTATGTCATCCGTTTTTTGCGGATTCCGTTCCTGGAAACACATAACAAATTTTTTTTTTTTTTTTTTTTTTAAATTTTTTTTCAAAGAAATCCAAACAACTTTATTTGATTATTGAAATGTATACATGTTTCCGTTTTTTGCGGATCCGCAAAAAACGGATGACATACGGAAACATTTTCAGGAACAACGGATCCGCAAAAAACGGACCGTTTTTCAGGATGAAAAAAAACAGGACGTGTGAATGGACCCTAATAGTGTCGTCCTTTGTGTCCCCACACAGTAATCTTATATCACACAAAGTGGTAGCTGCCCATTTTGTGCTCCATGCCTGTGAGCCCAGGACCCTTATAGCTTTGTCAGAAAATTCTTAGGTCTTGAACTTAAAGTTCAAATGACACTTGGAGGTTGTAGAAAGAGCAAGGAGTATTAATCAGATTTTTGCCATAGTCATCAGATTTTTGTACTATCAGAATAAGTTGTTTGAATGAATCATCTGTTTGTCATCCACTAAATGAGATTTAGTTCATTCATTGGTTTACCACATTCACTCTTTATGACTCCTGCTGGTCCATGTAGTGCGCTTCAACAGTACTACACTAAAAAGCACATGTACTGTCACTGCAAACTGATCGACTCCTTTTGTCTGAATTCTCTTGTTTGGTCGGGTGACGTTTTTGTACTTGTATCTTGATATCATTAATGCCCTGAGACCTTTTTACATATAATATCACGCAGCACCACAACGGTTCATCGTAGATTGTCAGACCTTACAGAAGATGGGAAGCTGGTGATGACTCAGCTTTGACCGATAAACCTAGACTATTCGTTGTATGTATTAAACGTTCCTGGAGGGCACTGTGACTGCTGACAAGATGCATGATTCATAGTATTCATTAAATCTGGAATTCCTGTTTTTCCTCGGTATGACAAAGCTTTCTTAATTTATCTAAAAATAGAACATATTTAAAATAATAAAAAACTCCATGAAACTGAAGTTTGACCATAGACTTGTGAAATAATGTCCACGGGAGCTAGCTATAGGAGGTGCTGCAGTTGCACCACATGAGCCTTGGGCAGGGGTGGACTGGCCATAGTCCCTACGGGAAATGTTCCCAGTGGTTTGATGCCCATAGGGCCACCTGACCCCCCCCCTCCCCCACAGTCGCTGGCTGGGTACATACTTCTGGGGGCACTATATAGGGATCTCATTATTAGAGGAAGTCCATGCAGCATGCTAAATGTAGGGCTGGCTTGTTGCTGTGTCCCACATCTCACCTCCTAAGCCTCCTGCTCCATATCTTAGAGACAACTGGAGAAGGAGGAGAACAGAACATGGCAGCTGTTGATGACCACCACAGAGCGACGGCTTCTGAGGAGGTATTTTGTGTTGCACTATGATATTTGGTTCTGTGGGATGGTATTCTGTGCAACACTATGGTATTACTGACCCTGCCAACTTGTATTGGCCTTGTCTACTTGTGTTCTCCCACCCTTTGTCAATTTGGACCCACCTACAACATAGGGACCACTTTTAGGCTGATTGGCGGAGAATTAGATTACAAGTGAAAATTAGTCACAGCCCTGTCATTAGAAGGAAAAAAAAAAAAAAAAAGTGTTTAACCCTTTCTACACCGGGCCAGTTTTCACCTTCCTGCCCAGGCCGTTTTTTGCTAATCGGACATGTGTCACTTAATGTGGTAATAACTTTGGAACACTTTTACTTCTCCAAGCCATTCTGAGACTGTTTTCTCGTGACACATTGTACTTCACGACAGTGCTAAATTTGAGTCAATGTATTTTTCCTTTATTCATAAAAAAATTCCAAATTTACCAAAAATTCGAAAAAATTCTCAATTTTCTAAATTTGAATTTCTCTACTTTTAAGACCGATAGTAATGCCCCATAAAATAGTTATCAGTCATTGTTCCCCATATGTCTGCTTTATGTTGGCATCATTTTGTAAATGTAATTTTATTTTTTTAGGACGTTAGAAGGCTTAGAAGTTTAGAAGCCATTTTTCAAATTTTCACCAAAATTTCCAAAGCCATTTTTTAAGCACCAATTCAGTTATAAAGTGATTTTGAGGGGCTTACATAGTAGAAACCAACCATAAATGACCCCATTTTAGAAACTACACCCCTCAAATTATTCAAAACTGATGTTACACACTTTGTTAATCCTTTAGGTGTTCCACAAGAATTAAAGGAAAATGGAGGCAAAATTTCATTTTTTATGCAGATTTCTAATGTTAATCAATTTTTTCTTGCAACACAGCAAGGGTCAACAGCAAACTAAACCTCAATATGCATTACTCTGATTCTGCAGTTTACAGGAATACCCCATTAGTGGTGGTAAAATGCTCTATGGGCACATGGCAGTGGTCAGAAGGAAAGGAGTGATGGATTTTGGAGGCAGATTTTAATAGAATGGTTTTCACCGATGCTGCCGCATACAGTAAGGGTCTGGCTAACGGGAGCAGCCGGTCCCCTGGAGCTGATCGGGTGGTCGCAGTTCCTGCACCCGCAGGATCAGCGCGCCGTAGTACTACGATGCTGGTCGGGAAGTCACTTCTCGCAGCACCGTACTATTACGGCGCTGGTCGGGAAGGGGTTAAAGGGGCTCTTTAGGCTCCTGATATTGATGACCTATCCTCAGGATAGGTCACTAAATTTCCAATTGTTGAAAGATCAACACCTGACACCTCCATCGATCGGGATAGGTCATCCATATCGGAGGCTTGGAAAACCCCTTTAAGGCTGAGTTCACATCACTGTTTAGCTTTCTGTTCTTCTGATCCGTCAGAAGTAGAGAGAGGGGGGAAAAAAAAACAGAATCCTGTAAAAAAAAAAAAAAAAAAAAAAAATGATCCTGTTGCTTCAGTTTTCATGCGTTTGAGACATTTTCATCTGAGATCCGTTTTTTTAGACAGGAAAAAAGTCCTGCTGCATGACGGATCAGAAGAACGGAAAGCTAAATGGTGATATGAACTTGGCCTAATAGTTTCTCATCTGCTAGGTTACCAGGAGACTGATGGAATGCGCGATCAGACTACACAGGATTTGTTTGTAGTCTGTAACCATGGAGACACATAGGACTGCATAGGAGGAGTCAAGGCTGTTTGCAAAGTTGCCTCATTTCAAAATGATTGCAGATGTATTCATTCCCACTTCATTCACACATTTACGGCATAATCATGAGATCTTTGCCTGCTGATTTATTTCTGATTCATTTTAAGCAACTTTCACATCTGCGTTGTGTTGTCCGGTTTTGAGATCCGGCACAGACTTTCAAAACCGCAGCACAACGCTGGGGACAAAACTGAACGAACCGGAACGGAGTGCACCAGAATGCATTCCGTTCCGGTTTGTTGCGTTCCCATGCCGGACACAAATCCGCTGCAAGCAGCATTTTTTTGTGTGCGGCGTGAGAAATTGAAGAAGCCGGATGCAGCACCAAAAACCATGTAAGTCAATAGTGCCGGATCCGGTATTTTCGGATACGAAAAAAACAGATCTGGCGCCCATTGACTTACAGTGGTTTTAGCGCCGGATCCAGTTTCTTCTTTTTTGATATAATACAACCAGATCCTTTCTGAACAGATGCAGCCGATTGTATTATTATAACGGAAGCGTTTTGCTGTGGTTTTGAGATCCCATACCAGATCTCAAAACCGGACAGCAAAAATGCTGATGTAAAAGTAGCCTTAAATAGGGGGTATACCCCTTTAAGGCGTGGCCATAGCGCGCATACCATGACAAGACGTATAGTGAATTAATTGGTACTGTCTTGGTGCCACCCTGCGTCACCGTCTGCAGCTGCCTCGCGGACCGTTGACAGACATAGCAGCTGCTTCTTGCCGTAGGTTTTCTGCCTCCTTCTCTGGTCCTGCTCGTGGACGGCTGTCACTATGAGAGATGCTTCAGTGCTTTACAGCTGACTGGTCAAAACCCTCCAGGGCCCTGTCTACACTGCGCTGGGTCACAGGAACAAGTCAACCTTTCTGGAAGGAGAACCCAGCAAAGCAAAGAATTTACTTTCTTAAAAATCTCATGTCTTAACCCATTCAGTAACGATGAGAAAATGTATGACCCAGCTACAAAAAACACGTATGTACGCGATGAACACAGGGCCTTGTAATGCATATACAACAATCTATGTACCATGGATGGCCATAATGAGGCTGGGGCTACTGGAGCCACATCACACGGTCGCAAGGTGCCGTGATCATTACTCAACAGTCGCAAGAAAACCGTCAAGGTTGGATTTCTTGGACCGTCGTGTTATGAATATTGTGAGTCGCAACTGGACCCCGTTCACATGCGCAAACTGTGATTACTTGCGAGGTATGTAGGCCTACACTGCAATCTTTGGTCGTGTGTCGCAAGCCAAAAGTCGCCATGTTGGCCCAGCCTTATGGCTTGCTGCTACTCAGGGGTGGACTGGCCATAGACCCTACAGAGAAACTTCCTGGTGGACCGATGCCCAGGGCCTCCTCGTGTCCACAGGCGATATTTCAGGGCAGTGCCAAGAACCGTTTCTGAGATATTTTTCCTGATGACCTGTTCTCTGGATAGGTCATCAGTATCTGATCGGTGGGGATCCGACACCCGGGACCCCCGCCGATCATCTGTTTGATAAGGCACCAGCGTTCACAGCTCACCCCCGTTCTGGAGATAGTAGCGGGTCCCAGAGGTTGGACCTCTTTAATATTGATGCCTTGTCCAACGATATGCTATCAGCGTCTGAGATGGGTATAACCCTTTAACCTGTTAGCCTCTGGCCCTTTCAGACCTACAACTCCCAGCATGCCCCGACAGCCTCTATGCTGAATGTCTTTTTTATTTACTTTTCTTCCCCTTGAGACCCAATGTTCATCCTGCCCGGTCTCTGAATACAACAATTCACTTGGCATTCTCAGAGAGCGGCGCGTTTCCTGCCTTGCACAGCACCCGCTCCGGGTCCCACCAGTGGGAATCAGGCGGGTTTGTCACCGCAGCAGTGTGCTGTGAATATAGACACCCGCTTCTATTGTGTAGTGTTTCTACATCAATAGATATTGTCAAAGAGTTTCCTGAATTGTTGCCTGGAATTGTGAAGCTTTCAACACACATTAACCCTTCAGTAGGTGTTTTCAGACTCTAGCGTCGCAGATAATTAGACACAAAAGTTTTATAGACGCTATAAAAGTATAACGGCACGCTTCGGGATTGCCTAATGTCTTTGTGTAAGGGTTTATTTTATTTTTTTGCGAATTACATGCAAACATTTTTCTTTGTTAAATTGGTTGGATGAAACTGGAAGAAACATGGCTGCCGCTTTCCAGGAACAGCGCCACTCTTGTCCGTGGTCTGTGTCTGGTTTTGCCAAACGGCTTCATCAGGGGTCAAGTCCTGGGAAAAATTTAGTGCAACATTTATTCCGTCATTATTCCCTTTTATTCCAGAAGTTGTGTCCTTAATTACATATGGTTTGTGATTCTGTTTGCCACCCTTTAGTGACTGTGTTTTTAACCACTTACCGCTACGCTAACGCCGAAAGGCGTCATCTCTGCGGCGCTCCCAGGCTACGCTAACGCCGATTGGCGTCATCTCGCGTGAGCCGAGATTTCCTGTGAACGCGCGCACACAGGAGCGCGCGTTCACAGGAACGCATAGTGCACAAGTTCATCTGCAGCCTGCCGGCCGCGATCATTGGCTGGCAGGCTGTAGATTTTTGAATCGTCCAATGAAATGGTTATGTCAGACGCTATTTTGAAAATAGCGTCTGATATAACTGCTGCCTGGTCCTCTGGTGGTCCCTTTCGCTTGGATCGACCACCAGAGGACACAGGCAGCTCAGTAAGTAGCACCAAACACCACACTACACATTAGATATTACCCTGTCATTTATTAACCCCTTATTTAGCACCTGATCACCCATATTAGACTCCCTGATCACCCTGATCACCCCCTTGTCCACCCCCCTGTCATTGATCACCCCCCCTGTAAGGGTCCCTCATCCCTGCCAAGTAGTTAGCTACTTGCTAGGTAGTTTAGCGCCCACCGCACCGCACCGCAGTCACCGATTAGTCGCTGATTAGCGTCATCGCTGTCGCTAATCAGCACTAGTACTATATAGTATCTGTAAGTGATCAATACTGATCGCAATCAGATCTATATAAGTACATTAGGGTCACCTTAGGTTCTACAAAAAACGCAGTGTTCGCCCAATCAGGCCTGATCTTGTGCGCACAGTTGCGTTCAGTCCGCCCCGCCGCAGTGACAGAATTTTTTTTTCTGATCACTGCAAAAACACTGTAAAATCGCTGCGGCGCTATAAAGATCACTTTTGAGCTTTTTGGATCTTTATTAGCGATCGCAGCTTTACTTCGCAAGCACTCCCTTTTACTAAGCAGGTTTGATCTTTTTCCTGGGTAGTCTCAGAGGAATACCCCCTAAATTTAGTGAACCCAAAATGTCAAACAAGGGGTATTCCGCTGAAGAGGCCTACAGGATTCTGGCCGTGATGGATGAAAGCGATGGGGACGCCTCATCCGCTGAATCCAGTGGTTCAGAATATGAACCTGTAGACAGCAGTGGCACTCTAACGGCTAGTGAGGATGACGAGGTAGAGGTCCCTGCTACGGCCAGACGTACCCGATCCCATGTAAGAGTTCTGCCTACCCTGCATGATGATCCTCATTTGCAGCAGAGTGGTGCTAGCGCTGATCTTGTTTATGGTGCGGCATACACCAGCAGCGCAGCACAGCCTGGACCTTCTACCAGCACTGCCGTATTCCCTGGTGAAGTGGCGAGCACCAGAAGGGCAGTTCCAGCTGGTACGGTGGCACGTGCAATAACTCCCCTGTCGCAGCCACCGCGTTCACAGGCCCGTAGAACCCTTAGTCTCCCAGAGGTGCTGGCAAATCCTAATTGGCAATCCCCTGATTCCGCCGCACCCGTATTGCCCCCTTTCACCGCCCAGTCTGGAGTTCGCGTGGAGACGGCTCATTTAGGATCGGCCCTTCAGTTTTTTGAGCTGTTCTTCACCGCGGATCTCTATGACCTAGTTGTGGCAGAAACCAACCGCTACGCCACACAGTTTATTACCGCCAATCCGGAAAGCTTCTATGCCCAGCCTTTCCGGTGGAAACCAGTCACCGTTTCCGAGTTTAAATTTTTTTTGGGCCTTCTCCTCAGCATGGGTCTAACTAAAAAAAATGTATTGCGGTCATATTGGTCTAAAGACCCAATACATTTCATGCCCATGTTCTCTGCTGCAATGTCTAGGGCACGTTTTGAGGCCATCATGTGCTTTATGCATTTTACGGACAATAGCACCTGTCATCCAAGAGGCCACCCTGCTTATGACCGGCTCCATAAAATTCGGCCCCTCATAGACCATTTGTCATCCAGATTTGCAGATGCGTATACCCCTAATCAAAACATCTGCATAGACGAGTCCCTAGTACATTTTACCGGGCGCCTTGGCATAAAACAGTACATCCCCAGCAAGCGCGCCCGGTATGGGGTCAAACTGTATAAGCTCTGTGAAAGGGCCACAGGCTATACATATCGTTTTAGGGTCTATGAGGGAAAAGACTCAAAACTGGAGCCGGTCGGATGTCCTGACTACCTGGGGAGCAGTGGCAAGATTGTCTGGGACTTGGTGTCACCCTTACTCCACAAGGGGTACCACTTATACGTGGACAATTTTTACTCAAGCGTGGCCCTCTTTCGGCACTTACATCTAGTCGGAATTCAATGCTGTGGCACCGCGCGACCTAGTCGCCGGGGCTTCCCCCAACGGCTCGTTAGTACCCGACTTGCACGGGGGGAGAGGGCTGCCTTGTGTGACCAAGAACTGCTCGCGGTGAAGTGGAGGGACAAGAGGGACGTTTACCTTCTGTCCACCATTCACGCAGACACGACTGTCCAAATTGAACGGGCAACTGGAGTCATTGTGAAACCCCTCTCTGTCCACGACTATAACCTTCACATGGGAGGGGTGGACTTCAATGACCAGATGTTGGCTCCCTATTTAGTTTCCCGCAGAACCAGACGATGGTATAAGAAGGTGTCTGTTTATTTGATCCAATTGGCGATGTACAATAGTTTTGTTCTCTACAGTAAGGCTGGGAGAACAGGATCCTTCCTAAAATTCCAGGAAGAGATCATTTCGGAAATCCTGTATCCAGGAGGGTCCGTGCCCCAAGGCCCTGATGTAGTGAGCCGGCTACATGGCAGACACTTCCCGTCTGTCTATCCTGGTACCCCAACTCAACGTTCCACAAGAAAAAGATGTCGTGTCTGTAGCAGGGGTGGAATAAGGCGTGACATCCACCTTTTTTTGTCCTGACTGTCCTGACCAGCCTGCCCTATGCATAGGGGAGTGTTTCCGCAAGTTCCACACTCAGGTACACTATTAGCATAGGGATTGCGTACACAGGACAGGCACACAGGGGTCTTAGGGCCCTTTCACACAGAGCTGCCACAAACCTCTCCTTTCACCTGGGACAAAGTGCATAATGTACTTCGCCGCATCTCTGGGCGATTTGCGCTTTGCACATTGTCCCATGGGGAAGGAGAGGTTTGTTCAATAAAGGTAAAAAAAACAAAACAAAAAAAAAAATCACCGGTAAGCAAAAAAGTTATTGTTCTGTTTCAAAAGTTTATAAAAGTTAATGTTAATAAATTTATTGCGTTGCGGCCTGTTTTTTTTTTTTTCTTTTTTTTTTTTTACCTTCTAGGTGGACCAAGCGATCAAGCAGCTGCAGCACCGATGTGCATTCTGACAGAAGCATTGCGCTGTCAGATTACACAAAAGTCAGTGTATGCGGCGCTGCAAGACGGGATTTCTACTCTGCAGTAACAGATACGTTTGCCGAGGCATACGAGCTGAGGAGGAGGCGGCGTTCCTATGCTTTGGCAAACACTTTGTATATATAAAAAAATATAAAAAATCCCGGCAATGATTTATTCATCCACATCGATTGATGTGAATGGAGAAATCGGGTTTGCCAGGGCATACGAGCTAAGTGGGTATGGATGTAGGGCGGAGCTCCTATGTCCTGGCAGACGCCTTTCCCCTCCTTTTTTTTTTGGGCAGAGATTTTTTCATCCACATTGATCGATGCGAATGAAGAAATCTGTGCCGTTCATTTTTTTCTTTCAGCCCAGAGGCTGAACGGGAAAAAAAATCTCATTACCTGTATGCTCAATATAAGGAGAATAGCAGAAACTCCTAATGCTGGCCATACATGTAATGATTGCGGAGACCCTCAAATGCCAGGGCAGTACAAACACCCCACAACTGACCCCATTTCGGAAAGAAGACACCCCAAGGTATTTGCTGAGGGGCATATTGAGTCCATGAAAGTTTTAAATTTTTGACCCAAGTTAGCGGAAATTGAGACTTTGAGAAAAAACTAAAAAAAAATCAATTTCCGCTAACTTATGCCAAAAATGTTTTTTTCTATGAACTCGCCATGCCCCTCATTGAATACCTTGGGGTGTCTTCTTTCCAAAATGGGGTCACATGTGGGGTATTTATACTGCCCTGGCTTTTTAGGGGCCCTAAAGCGTGAGAAGAAGTCTGGGACCGAAATGTCTAAAAATGCCCTCCTAAAAGGAATTTGGGCACCTTTGCGCATCTAGGCTGCAAAAAAGTGTCACACATGTGGTATCGCCGTACTCAGGAGAAGTTGGGGAATGTGTTTTGGGGTGTCATTTTACATATACCCATGCTGGGTGAGATAAATATCTTGGTCAAATGCCAACTTTGTATAAAAAAATGGGAAATGTTGTCTTTTGCCAAGATATTTCTCTCACCCAGCATGGGTATATGTAAAATGACACCCCAAAACACATTCCCCAACTTCTCCTGAGTACGGCGATACCAGATGTGTGACACTTTTTTGCAGCCTAGGTGGGCAAAGGGGCACACATTCCAAAGTGCACCTTTCGGATTTCACCAGCCATTTTTTACAGATTTTGATTTCACACTACTTCTCACGCATATGGTCCCCTAAATTGCCAGGGCAGTATAACTACCCCACAAGTGACCCCATTTTGGAAAGAAGACACCCCAAGGTATTCCGTGAGGGGCATGGCGAGTTCCTAGAATTTTATTTTTTTTATCACAAGTTAGCGGAAAATGATGATTTTTTTATTTTTATTTTTTTCCTTACAAAGTCTCATATTCCACTAACTTGCGACAAAAAATAAAAAATTCGAGGAACTCGCCATGCCCCTCATGGAATACCTTGGGGTATTTATCTCACCCAGCATGGGTATATGTAAAATTACACCCCAAAACACATTCCCCAACTTCTCCCGAGTACGGCGATACCAGATGTGTGACACTTTTTTGCAGCCTAGGTGGGCAAAGGGGCACACATTCCAAAGAGCACCTTTCGGATTTCGCAGGCCATTTTTTACACATTTTGATTGCAAAGTTCTTCTCACACATTTGGGCCCCTAAATTGCCAGGGCAGTATAACTACCCCACAAGTGACCCCATTTTGGAAAGAAGACACCCCAAGGTATTTCGTGAGGGGCATGGCGAGTTCCTAGAATTTTTAATTTTTTGTCACAAGTTAGTGGAATATGAGACTTTGTAATAAAAAAATAAAATAAAAAATAAATCATCATTTTCCGCAAACTTGTGACAAAATATAAAAACTTCTATGAGCTCACTATGCCCATCAGCGAATACCTTAGGGTGTCTACTTTCCGAAATGGGGTCATTTGTGGGTTTTTTCTACTGTTTGGGCATTGTAGAACCTCAGGAAACATGACAGGTGCTCAGAAAGTCAGAGCTGTTTCAAAAAGCGGAAATTCACATTTTTGTACCATAGTTTGTAAACGCTATAACTTTTACCCAAACCATTTTTTTTTTACCCAAACATTTTTTTTTTATCAAAGACATGTAGAACAATAAATTTAGCGAAAAATTTATATATGGATGTCGTTTTTTTTGCAAAATTTTACAACTGAAAGTGAAAAATGTCATTTTTTTGCAAAAAAAATCGTTAAATTTCAATTAATAACAAAAAAAGTAAAAATGTCAGCAGCAATGAAATACCACCAAATGAAAGCTCTATTAGTGAGAAGAAAAGGAGGTAAAATTCATTTGGGTGGTAAGTTGCATGACTGAGCAATAAACTGCTAAAGTTGTGGAGTGCCGATTTGTAAAAAAGGGCCTGGTCACTAGGGGGGTATAAACCTGTGGTCCTTAAGTGGTTAAGGACTGAGCCAAATGTACACGTGATCAAAACAAAACGTAAACAAAAACTGGAATTTGCGCTATATGTCTGTTCAGGCGTAATTCGTCTCTTTCATATTATAAGCTCCCCTTATATATCATTTACTTACAGTTCTGAAGACTCAGGGGTGGTGGCTGGCTTGGCCTCAGGGGTGCTGGCTGGCTTGGCCTCAGGGGTGCGGGCTGGCTTGGCCTCAGGGGTGGTGGCTGGCTTGGCCTCAGGGGTGCAGGCTGGCTTGGCCTCAGGGGTGCGGGCTGGCTTGGCCTCAGGGGTGCTGGCTGGCTTGGCCTCAGGGGTGCTGGCAGGCTTGGCCTCAGGGGTGCTGGCTGGCTTGGCCTCAGGGGTGCTGGCAGGCTTGGCTGGGCAGAAGGAGTGTGGAGACTGTGAGGCCTTTTTTCTCCAAGCTGCTCCGGATCAGTGCTCTGGGCAGCTGGGCTCAGGGCTGGAAGTGGGCACCGCTCTGTAGTTCAGGAAGGAGACTGGGGCTCACCCTAACGTTGCAGTGCCTCCGCGTGACGTCACAGCGCGCGGTGTACGCAAAGGGCAGGGGAGGTCGGGAGGAGGAGCAAGCAAGTACCGTATTTTTCGCCCTATAAGATGCACCTAGGTTTTAGAGAGGGACAATAAGAAAAAAATATTTTTCATTACACCTCAGGTCAGACCACCAATCAGACCCCAATGTTAATCAGACCTCAGCTAACAGCCCAAATAATATCCCCTATGTTAATAAGACCCCAATAAGACCTCAGATAACACCTCAGCTCAGACCCAAGTATGAATGACCCCCAATCAGACCTCAGATAAGAGCCCCATGCCTCTTAGCAGCCCCCAGTAGCCTCATAGCTGCCCCCAGTAGCCTCTCCACCAGCCCCCAGTGCCTCTCCATCAGCCCCCAGTGCCTCTCCATCAACCCCCAGTGCCTCTCCATCAGCCCCCAGTGCCTCTCCATCAGCCCCCAGTGCCTCTCACCAGCCCCCAGTGCCTCTCCATGAGCCCCCAGTGCCTCTCCATCAGCCCCCAGTGCCTCTCACCAGCCCCCAGTACCTCTCCATCAGCCCCCAGTGCCTCTCACCAGCCCCCAGTGCCTCTCACCAGCCCCCAGTGCCTCTCACCAGCCCCCAGTGCCTCTCCATCAGCCCCCAGTCAGTGCCTCTCCATCAGCCTCATAAAATATAAAATAAAAAAAACACTTACCCTTTCCTGCTCCTGGACGCTGCTCCTGCTGTAAGCTGTGCTGTGAAGGCTGCGTGATGTCACAGAGTGCCTCAGTCCTCATGCCTGTGCGCAGCCCTGCACAGCCGACAGCCGAGGACCAGGAAGCGGTGAGTACAAAGCCCTCACCGCTTCCTGGTCCTTTTGCCCGGCGTTAAAGACGGCCCTGAAAGGGAACTGTGTTCCTGCTATGAAAAAAGTGCAGGAACGCCGTTCCCACACGTTCCTGCAGGACTCGAGCCCTGGGCTACAATCAGGAATAGCCGCCCGTAAGGGTTCTGGTATTTTCGATAGCAAAAACAGCATTGCGGAGTGCACTATTCTGCTTTAAAAAAAAATACTGGAACCCCGACAGAAAGTGTGAACAGAGACTTATCTGGATGTATTGGGTTCCTAGGTCCGAAACCAGTCAGGGTTAACATCAGCATGGAGGTTGTATGTTTCACCAATGAATACGTGGGTTTCTTCAAATGCTTTGATTTCATCCCACACTTCAAAAAATATGTAGGAAATTATGTATTATTACTGTCTTATATTCAGACAGCTTAAAACTAGACCAGGCAGGGAGAAGAAGCGCCACATTTATCACAACCGTGCACGCTGTGTTAAGGTGGATTTACACGGGACGATTCTGCAGCCGATTGTCGGGAAGGAAGCGTTCCTTCCCGACAGATGGCTGCTCGTTCAGTGAAGGAGACCGTGCATTTAGCGATCCCTCGTCCTCGTACAGATTCATGGTTTCCGAGCAGCAGATCACTGTTTAGTCCACACGATCTGCTGCCCAGAAACTATGATCGGTGGTACCTGCATGAATGACAGGATCACCCGATGAACGAGCCTATCACTCGTTCATCCGGTGATCGGCATTACCGTTGCACACAGGTAGATTGTCCGGACCGATAATCTAGACAATTATTGTGCTAGACTTGCTAGGATCCTTTTAAATGGGGCAGATACCGCCCTGACCGAGTGCCAATTGATGACGTACAAGTTTATTGTCGATCGTTTAAAGGCCTGAAACAAAGTAGGGAATGAATGATCGTTACTATGATCGTTCACCCCCATTTAATTAGCATATTGTCTGCAGCACATGCTCTGTTTGCACAGGATGTTGAGCTTGTAACAAACAATTATTTTCGGTGCCACTTGAAAGAGGAGATCAAATAAATAAGTGTTGTTGGATGATCGGGCACATAGGCCAATAAATCAGAATGAGCATTTGTATGAATGTTAATTCCCGATAATCGACCCGATCATCTGCAAGTGTAATAGGGACATGAGACACTTTTCCTTGTACCACCTCATGGTTGACCTCCATCAGTATGTGATTGGTGGGGGTCCAACACCCAGGACCCTCGCTGATCAGCCGCTATACAATGTACGACGCTGTGCTTGGTAGGATGAGAGAAGGCTGCGGCACTACTGCGAGCGCTGGTACCTTCTCAAACAGCTGATCAGTGCAGGTCTCAGGTGGCGGACCCCCACAAACTTAAATATATTCTTACTTAAAAGCTCCCTATCCAGTCTGACGGAGCTTCAGTTGTTTTGCAAAGAAGAATGGCCAAAAAATTTAGCCTCTCTATGTATGTGCAAAGCTGGTAGAGACATACCCCAAAAGACTTGCAGCTGTAATTGCATCGAAAGTTGGTCCTACAAAGTATTGAATACAAATGCACCCCACACTTTTTATTTATTAAAAATGTAGAAAACCATATATCTTTTCACTTCACAGATACTTGCTACTTTGTGTTGGTCTATCACGTAAAATCCCAATAAAAATAAATTTTAATTTGTGGGTGTAACATGTAAAAGTTTAAGGTATATGAATACTTTTTCAAGGCACTGTAAAGAATAGGTCACCAGTAAAAAAAAAAAGTGAGGCGTAAAAATGTATCTAAAGCACATAATAAATCTGGATATATACCAGTTCTTGGGCACAAATCGAGCCAGAAATACAGGAATAGATGATTGTTTAGAAGCCCCAGACACCATAGATTTCCTTTATGGGAAGTTTTGTATTGAGCATTGTTGTTTGTCCTGCACCAGTACCAGCTATTCTTTGTATGGGTTGATAGAGGACAAGTGAAAGCCGCAGCTCATTTTATTATCAACGATACTGTTATTTGTTACTTGAGCCTCTCACAAACCCGCCATCCAGTGCAGAAATGGAAAATCTTGACGGTTTTTATGTCTTTGTTAGCAGATCGATGTAAAAGCAATTATCAAGGCGAATTATGGATCTTCTTCCTCCAGTAGAGAAACTAAATGATGTTGGCAACTGGTATAAGCTACAACATGTAGTTATCGCCCGCATTGGCGCAACACTAAGCTTGTTTTGTTCACAGTATCGTTAGAAGGTTTGCAGGTCCAGACCATCTTCAACCTTGATGCTTGACCCAAGTTGCTGGTTAGAGTTTCTTCACCATCTATAGGAGCAGCCATCTTGCCATCAAAAATGGATCCCTCAAGATCTGTTTGAACCCATTTGAAAACAAATCTGCCATCTGTCAAGAACAGAAACTGAACAGAGCCTAATTCTGAAGCTAAAATGAAAATAGATGTCTTTTCTCAATGGTCTGGACTCGGAAACATAGGGGGAAATTTATCAAAACTGGCTTAGGTGCCCAGATTCCACCTTTGAGTTTTCAGAGCACCTTTGGAAAATGAGAGGATCGATCTAATTGGTTTCTATGGGCGAGTCAGTTTTTCTTTGTACCAGTTTTGATAAATCTCCCCCATGGTGCATTGATGCCATGTTCGCTAGTCCCTAGCATGACTACCATGTAACTTTGTGGGGTTAGAAGGTCTTCTACACCATCGTGTTTGCTTTTTACAGCAACAAATGCTCAAAATAATTGCCGTGAATGATGCATGATGGCCCTTCAGAACATACATAGTCATGGGTTAAACCCTAAATCTCCTAACATTTGTTGAGGGGGGCCATAAAAAACTGCCCCATAAAAAATAAATAAAATGCATCTTCCACAATTAGACTTCAGTGGCTAGAGATGGAAAGGAAAGAAGAGACAAAAAACACACACATGGGTTAAGAACTGGAGGGAAAAATGGGGATGGAGGACATTGTCTTGGCACCAGTGCCTCATTCCAGAATGCTTGTCATCAGCCATATCGGGAAACCTGTTGATTCTCTAAACCTGGTCCAAGGGTAACATATACTGTAGGTAGAGGGCATATTTTTTTTTTTTTTTTTAAACTTCTGTTTATTGAAGTGGAAAAATGCAGACAATACATACCATACAGACGTTGATGTCAAAAGAAGTAAGATACATTGCACAAGCAAAGAACATTGATCGTCTCACAACATTTTCCCATTCCACTCATTTTTACTTTTCTCCCCTCCCCTCCCCAGCCCGCCACCCCCCCCCCCATCCCTGAACCCCCCCCCCATCCCCCCAACCCCAAAAACACTGATTTGAATGCCTTACATGAAAAAGCCTATCCTATCACACACTTTCCGGTTTAAGCCTCCAGTAATCCCAACTTATTAGCAAGTTGCGCTTCTAGGTACCATTTGGTCAGCTTGAACGGGCGCATAAGCTCCTCAATTTCCCCCCGTGACAACAGCTTCTCAATGAAGCACCTCCATTTTTTAACAAACTTTTCAATCATACGTTCCTTATCTTGCTCCACCTCAAGTCTTTCCAGATAAAGGACAGCCTTCATCGTGCCCAATACCTCCTCCCAAGACGGCACTACCCCTTCCAACCAATGTCTCAAAAGAGTTTTCTTCACAGACATCAACATAAGATGTACCCCTCCTTTGGTGACTACTGCACCCATTTCCTCATTCTGATTCAAGGGTATATAATGGAAAATACACTGTTGAGGTGACAATCCCACCGTTTCCCCCCAAAACTCCTTTATTGTGTCTATTGATTTCTGCCACAAGGGTCTCACTTTCGGGCACTCCCACATGGCATGTAACAATCCGGCACTCTGGAGATTGCACTTGGGGCAGTTCCGCAGATAATGAGCAGGGGCGTCACGATACGACAGGTTGAAGGCATATGTTGCCCTATGCATGAGTCTTAGCTGCGACTCTCTCCACTGTTCATTATATGTGGCCCGCCTTACCAACTCAAGCCCCACTCTCATTTTTCTAGCAATATTCTGATCCAGCAATTCCCTCTCCCAAAGCTTGTACGCCCCTTTCACTAGCCCTATCGTTTGAATGTTGTGAAGCCTACTGTGCAGTTCCGACAGGGACATGTGGGAAGCACTATTGCCCAACAGAGCCGCAAACCAGGCCAGGTTCTCCACTTCTCCCAAAGAACTCGCCTGAGTTTTACAATAACTCCTGATCTGCTGGTAAGGAAGATACTGTGCGTCTGGCATGTCATACTTTCTTTTGAGCTGGTCCCACGACAACCATTGGACCGTGTTTTCGAACAATAAATCACTAAGTTTCACGATGTTTTTGTTCCTCCATACTTGAAACAGAGCATTCTCCCTGCCCTGGGGGAAGGCCGGGAGTGACCACAGCGGCATTCTAGGAGAAATGTAACATGGGAGCCCGTAAATCTTTCTAATGGCCTTCCACGCCACTATGGTATCCCTTAACAAGACGGCTTGCTTAATCGGCGCCGGGACGTCCCTGAGCCTGGAATGCAGTAGGGCTTCTAAATTTTCCCTGCCAGCAAGTTCTTTCTCGAGCCAAGTCGCCGAGTAGAAAGCAGTATCCCATACCCAATCTCGCGCGTGCCTAAACAGCGCCGCCAGATTATAGTGGCGGATATCAGGAAGTTGCAACCCCCCTTCATCCCGTAACATAGTCAGCTTGGCATAGGCGATACGCGGTCGTTTGGTCTTCCACAGGAAGCGGTTAAACGCCCGCCGCATCCTCACCACATCCACATGTTTCAGTAGCAGAGGTATCATTTGAAGTGGGTAAAGTAATTTCGGGAAGCTCATCATCTTGATTAAGTGGGCTCTACCACAGAGAGACAAGGGCAGATCCCGCCACCTTTCTAACTCAGATTCTATTTTCAAGAAAAGAGGGGGATAATTCAGTGTATACAGCGAGCTCGGGGTGCGACCGATCTTGATGCCCAGATAAGTTATATAATCTTTCCGAATCTCCACCCCACTCATCGTGCAGGCCCCCAATTGCGGTGTTCGCCCCAAAAACAATAGTTGACTTTTGTCTACATTGACCCTATAACCCGTTACTTTCCCATAAGCGCTTAATGCCTCCAACACCTTCCCCAACTGGGCCTCTGGAGCCCCCATATACAGCAGGATGTCGTCCGCAAAACAGCTAACTTTCAGCACCTTACCCCCTATTCTGATTCCGTCAAATAAATCCGAGTGAGTCAGCCACCTCGCCAAAGGTTCCATCGCCAAATTAAAGAGCAACGGAGACAGGGGGCAGCCTTGACGGGTTCCCTTGCCCAGTACTATAGACCTGGATAGGAAGCCGGGTATGTTTACTCTCGCCTGAGGATCCTCATACAGCGCCCCTAGGTAATTCCTAAAATGACCCGTGACGTTGAACCTGTCCAGCACCATGTCCAGCCATTGCCAGTTGACATTGTCAAAAGCCTTTTCGGCATCAATCGCAAGCAACGCCGGACATGGTGCTGTTTTCACCTCCCCACTCGCATGTAGACTGGCTAATACTTTGCGAATATTTGTAACCGCCGACCTCCCCTTCATGAACCCCACTTGATGAGGGCCAATCAGTTCAGGTACACACTGTGCCAACCTGGTGGCTAAGAGTTTGGACAGGATCTTGACATCCTGGTTTATCAAAGAAATAGGCCTATACGCACTCGGCAGGTTCAGGTCCCTCCCCGGTTTCGGGAGGACCTTAATATATGCCATCTTGCCCGAATCAGGTAGGCTCCCCCCCAGCATAACGCTATTAAACAATTTGGTCAGGGTCGGGACCAATTCTTGGTTCATTGACTTATAAAATTCCGCAGGATACCCGTCTGGACCCGGCGCCTTACAGTTCGAGAGGGATTTTATGGTCGCCCCAACTTCCTCTTCCGTAATTTCCCCATTTAAGGCCTCTAACCGTTCCTCCGGTAATCGTGGCAAGTCAATTTTATCCAGAATACTCCTAGCTTCCGCAGGATCAAACGGCTCCCTAGAATAGAGGGCCTGATAAAATTCTCCCAGGATATCTACCATCTCTTTCGGTTGGGTGCATAACCTTCCTGTTCTATCTTTCAGAGGATGCAGCATAGATTGTGCGGTGAAGGGGCGTGTTAAATTGGCTAACAAACGACCCGCCTTATTACCGAAACGAAAAAATTTCGCCTTTTGATAGTCCCCCGTCCATTTTTCCCTCGTTTCCTGGCAATAATCAAAGTTGTGTTTAGCCGTCACCCAGGCCAGTTTGTTGGGATTTGTGGGATTCTGCAAGAATCTGGTATAGGCTTCCCGCACCTCCATCGTGGCTTGGTCATACCGCTCTCTCGCCTCGCGCTTCTTCCCTACTGTATGCGACATAATCCGACCCCTCAGTACCGCCTTAGCCGCGTCCCAGAATAAGCGCTGATTGGCCGCATGCTCCGCATTATCTTGTGCATATTCCCACCACCATCCTTTTACTTTGTCAGTGAACTCCTTATCTCTTAACAGATGCTGCGGCATCCGCCAGATAAAATCCTGTCCCCTAGGGACTGCGTCCCTGAGCTCCATAACCACTGGGGCATGGTCCGAGATTAACAGATCGGCAATTTCCACCTTTTTCACTTTAGACACCAAGACTGTTGACGCTAATAGGTAGTCAATCCTGGACCATGACCCCTGGGCATGAGAGAAATGGGTATACTCGCGGTCTTCCGGATGGTAGTACCGCCATGTGTCATGCAGCCCCGTATTTTGCATTAACGGAAGCAGCGTCTGACTTCTCTGCCGTTTATTTGCGTTTGCAAGTGTCCCCCGCTTTCTGTCCTCCTGTTCACTATGTACCCTATTAAAGTCGCCCGCTACCAACAGCAGCGGTGAGTGCTCTGAGATAATGTCCCTTTCTAGGGTCTCGTAAAACGCTGCCTGGGAGCCATTAGGGGCGTAAACATTGTGGACCACTAACTGACCCACTGGCGAGTTTAACTCCAAACGAAACCATCTCCCCAGTGTGTCAGCTGTCGCGGACAGTACATCAAAACGCAAACGCTTATGAAAAAGCACTAAAGTACCCGCCTTCCTACCTACTGAGGGTGACCCCACTACTCGGCCCACCCATAATTTTCGCATCCTGTCAAAATCTGCTTCCTCCAAGTGGGTCTCCTGCAGAAACGCAATGTCAACGCCCAGTTTTTTAAGGTAACGGAGCACTGCCATACGTTTGGTGGGGGAGCGAAGGCCCTTAACATTCCATGTTGCAACTTTCATGTCGGTGACTCACTGAAAAGGACACTGCAGGAGGACCCCCGTAGAGCAAACGATCTTGTAATATATATAATAGGCACCGGCATCAGCATTACACTGTGTCTCAAATCAGTAATAACTCCCTCCCCCCCCCTCCCCCCCTCCCAACCCCCCCCAACCCGCCCAACCAGCCCCACAACAATAACATACATTTTCTAGACTTCGCTTTTTTCGCGCATTCTACAGCGTAGCTGTTGTCGCCACTAAAATCCAACCGCATCCCAATCCGTCTCCCACCATGCCCCACCCTCCAGCCCTATGTCTTGAGTTTAACAGACAACTACAACCAAAATTCAAAATAACAGCAGGTCCATTGATCTCTCACGTGTCCCGCCAGGGATCCTTCCTCAGGTAAAGTCTCTGCTTAGAGGCGCTCACAGTCACTCATTTTCAGCTTCCCGCAGATCAGCTCCCGCTGCACGTGCCATAGATCTGCCCGGGCTCTGTCTTGCTCCTCTTCCCCTGGATGATGCCGTGGATCTTTGGGACAAGGACATGAACATGTCCGAATATAGAGGGTCCATCTCCAACGCTTCCCTTGCCTCCCCTGGCGAGTGGTAAGTATCAATCGACCCATCCGGACGGAAAATCCTCAGGGTGGCAGGGTATAGTAGAGCGAATTTGATCTTGTGCTTAGCCAGCGCTGAGCAGAGCGGAGTGAACTCCTTTCTTCGCCTCGCCACCTCAGCGGAGTAGTCGCTGAAAAGGAGGATCTTGTTACCCCTGATCATTAGGGGTTGCTCTTTACGTCTGAACTTCGCCAATATGGCCTCCTTGGCCGCATAATTCAAGTATTTCACAATCGTCGCCCTCGGTCTAGCGTTGTTAGAGCGCGACCCCGCCGGTAAAGGCGGACCCAGGCGATGCGCTCTCTCCACCACACACGTGCCCCTCAGCCCCAAAGCCTGCGGTATTTCCTCCTCACAAATGTCCGCCAAGTGATTCGGAGGGATCGACTCAGGTAACCCAATGATCCGCAAATTGCTCCTCCTGGAGCGGTTCTCTAAATCGTCTATCTTTTCCTTTAAGAACTGGTTACTACGCAGGAGGTCAGCGATATTACTTTGTGCTTTCTCCAGATCCTCTTCGACCTGCACCACTCTGTGCTGCACCTCTGTGATCTGAGAGGTATGTTGTGCCACCTCAGACTGCAGCTGTTTCAAAGCCATCGCAACAGTGGCCTCTAGCGAGGCTTTAATGTCCGGGGCCAGGAGCTTGGCTACTTCTATGGCCATAGATTTACACGAGGAGGTTATATCACCTTTCGGCAGGAGGCCACAATCTCCCTCTTCATCCTCCGAACCGGACGCTTCGGTACTTCTCTGTGTGGACTGGGAAGTCGAGCGGGTGAGCCTGTGACGCTTCTCGGATACCGGCGCCATCTTGCCCCTGGCTTTCAGTTCGTCTCCCGTCGGGGGGTAGTGTTGGAACTTCCCTCTGCGAGCCGCCCCGGACCACAAACTTTTCCATGTGAAGCCCCTCGATGTTCCCGGGGGTATTGGGGGCTAGTCTCAGCCCCGGTATGCGGCGATTTCGCTGAATTCGGGCCGGCCGAGCGGAGCGCTTCTCACTAGCAGCTGGCCATGCGCGCGCCGGAACCGGAAGTCGTAGAGGGCATATTATGTCCTCCATACAGAAAGCCAGCCCACTAGGAGCGTGTAAGAAGGTTGAGATGATCTCCATAGTCTTGGAATTGAATGCTATTTCATTAGAGGATACAGGAGTGTTTGGGACCCCTGCCGACCAGCTGTTTGAAAAGGCACCAGTAGGGAGTGCCGGTGCCTTTTCTATCAGCTTACCAGCAGGAGTCCCGGGTGTCCACCACCACCGATCAGATACTGTTGGCCCATCCAGGGGATAGGTCATAAGTTAAAAAACCTCAGAATACCCTTTTGATGCAAATTGTCATAAACCCTACCCTTTTTGTGGTCCATTTGGATAGTTAGATAGTCTAGGAACTGTTGACAAGTATCAGTGGGCATAGACAGACAATTTTATACCATCTAAATTTCATAACTTGATAGCTCCACCAAATATATAGCCTTGATCCAGTTCCCTGCTTCCACAGGGTCCTGTATAATATTTATTGGTCTATAAATATTGCATATTTTTGCAGTTGTGCATTTTTTCAGCTGTAACATTAAAAGGGTTTTTCTCGGAAAATCCTTTTAAAGAGGTTGTCTCATTTTTGGATTTCCGTTCTGAATCATAGGGCTGTCTAAGGCGGTACTCCTCTGGAACGTCCATATGCTCTAGTAGGGCATTAGGATGGAAGTTGTCTTCAGGAGGCAACACTTTAAGGAGAGTCTCTAAGCAGGCATCTTTAGCTGTATAGAGCATTACCGCTCCTACACGTATGCAGTAAATAGACGGCTTCCCTGATCGAGCAGCTCGGGATGTGATTTGACAACGCTAATGGCTCAGGCCACGAGGGATGTTAAGCATGTCGTCATTCAGTTTATCCCATTTGACCACCAAATGTATTCCTTGCAGGCAAATGCTTCTTAGGAAGACTCATTTATACCATGCACATTAAGAGAGGAAGTTCCTGGTGACTACTCTGCTATAATATGAGCGCAAAGAAATAACCTTCAGGCCCCAGATATCGCTGCATCACTTTTATCTCTCCAACACTATTGACTTTTATGTCTGCAACCCAATTTCACGTGTTTACTGGAGACAAATCGCCATACTTTATAATCTTAATGTCTGAGGATCCATCATCCTTCCACCGCTTGATGGAGTCATGATCTTGACATTGCCCATTGATTATGGCGGATTCCAGCTCATCGATCTTCTCACTGATCTTGAAGATGATGCTTAGAGTTTTCTGCTGGTTGTGTATTTTTATTTGGGTAGGCCTAGCATTTAACCCCTCCAGGCTATCCTATCCAGAACTGCTTGAGGACCGCTTTAGTCATTACCTTTTTTGATAGAAGGGTCCCATGAAGATAAGATGAGGCACACGTTGACGCCAGAAATCACATGCAATCTGCAGGGACATCTTGCTTTTTTTTTCTGCAGCACCCCCACTGGGAAAATGAAGCATTACATAGTCCCCATTGACATCAATGACCTGTCAGAGGGCCAAAGAATGGAGCAGAGCTGCAGTATTGGGCACAGTTGCATGTATGGGGGCGCCAATGTGTCTGGATATTGGCCCCTTCATTTGGCTGATCAGTGGGGGGTTTATCTGTACCTTAAAACCCCCTTTAAGGAGGAATGAAACTGTTGTTCTTAGAGTCATTTTAATCTCATTGATCTACGCGTTTAACCTGTCACTATGAATAACGTTTCGAGTGAAAGTAATGCAGATCAGTAACGGTAGGCACATTAATATGTCACATTAAATTCTCCAGAATCCCCGGCAAATCTTCATTTCTAAGGGGATTCGGGTATAATCAGTGGAGCCGCACCTTTCTTCGTTTTTTTCCAGGCTTGATCCTAAGTAAATCATATGTAGATCAAAGGAAGGAAATTCTGAAGCCGGCGATTTATCTGTTTTACACACTTTCCTCTTGGGGATGAATTGGCATTTTGCAGATTTAATATGTAAAGACAAGTTACGAGCACATTTGCTGCTTTTAAGGTGTTTGTGTTATTGAGCATCAGACAATCCATCCGTCTGCTGCCGGGGAAGGCATTAAATTAGCCGCAAATCTGCCGAAGAATCTGTTATGTCCTACTTAAGAAGCGCAGCCATAAAATCGCACGTTTTAGCAGAATGCGTTCACGTTGTAAGAGCGTTTCGGCAACTTATCTTGGAAAATTGCAAACCCGATGATAGGGGTCAGCAACCTCCGTCACTCGTGCAGTTGTAAAAATACAACTCCCAGCATGCTGCCTTCACTTCTATGGGAGTTAGGAGAACAACTAAGCATGTGTGCACGGGGGGAGTTGTAGTTTCACAACAGCTGGAAGGCCGGAGTTTGCTGACCCCTGCTCTATTATATAGTGAGTGGCCAGGTTATGTGTAAGCAGACTAGTAGCTAGGCTTTCCTTCACCTGGGGTACTCAGTTTACTGCCCCAGGCCCTGACCGGGGCACAGTGCCGTGTAAGCGCCTCTCAGTATCCGCAGTACTTGCTCCACGCCCCTCCTTTAGTTACACCCCTGCCTTGTATGAATCGGTATAGGCCTGATTAAAGTCAATATACACCTTCAGGGGCTTTTTTATGATTGCATTTTACCCATATTGGGCTAAAAATCATTTTTTCAGTTGGTCTTTAAAATATTAAAATATTCAGCCCTTTTTGAGATACAGGGGTTAAAAATCAGTCTGTCTGCAAGCTGTCACGTTCTATTTTCTTTGCATCCCATCATCTGATGGCTCATGCGTAGCTCTTATCTCTGATCTCCTGACCCCTGCTGGCCACCATAACCCATATATCAAAACAATTGTTGTTCCAGAAAGAAGATCAGAGGCAGCTACTTGTGACCCTACTCTTAGGGTTTATTAAATGTGTTGTGGTCATTTTTATTTTTTCCGCTTTCGCCGCAACTCCTGAAAATGCTGTTTCTATTCCCTAGGTTTATCTGTTAAACTCTCATTAGGTGGAATAACTTGGTTTAGAAGGACTATTAAACGAAGCTATGATAGGCAGGTACAGGCGGAGATTGTTGTCTTGCCCGCTGCATTGACTGCATTCACTTTGATCGGTTTAGACGTCATATCTGTTCAGAGATGGATTACATGAGCTATAATTACGTGTGACGCATGTTTACTTGGGATTCCAGCCAGGGACCAAACATCTTGACCTCGGGCATGTCACTAAGACAGTGTATGAGAGAGCTTAAAAGGGTTTTCCAACATTTTGATACTGATGATCTGTCCTCAGGATAGGTCATCAGTATCTGATCGGTGGGGGTCTGACACCCGGGGACCCCCGCCAATCAGCTGTTTGAGGAGGCATCGGCACTGCTGAAAGCATAGCCGTGACCCATATTAATCAAATTTTTAAATCAGGATAAGTCATCAATATGTTTCCCATGATAACCCCTTTATTGGCATTTTTAGTCAGGTATTATTAGGGCTCTTTCACTCGAGCGGATGCCGTGCGTGGAATCCACTGCGTGAGAGAGTGCCAAGCCCCGCTCCGGACAGCAGAGACACGGAGCATGAACATGACTGATAGTGCTCCGTGCCTCTCTGTGACCTTTTTACTACAAAATCACGGTGACAACTTTATCTCACTGGGATTTTGTAGTAAAAAGATCAGAGAGAGGCACGGAGCACTATCAGTCATGTTACTGCTCCGTGTCTCTGCTGTCCGGAACAGGACTTGGCCTTCTTTCACGCAGCGGATTCTACGCACGGTATCCGCTCGTGTGAAAGAGCCCTAAATCTGATTTTTAATCGGGCATCATTTATCAGATTTTTTAGTCGGGTATTATTAATAATTTTTCCCAGTTATAATAAAGTTATTGCTATTATAGCTGAATTTATTGACAGTCCGCACATTTCTCTCTAGGCCAGATGTCTACCATATATACTATAACACAAAGGATGCTCTACATGGATGTCACTTGGTGTAATAATGTAGGTGGTGACGGACCTTAGTTAGGTATTATTATTCAGATTTTAGCTATGCTTTATTAATCTGATTTTTTTTTTATTTAGGGAGAATCAGTTTTTTGTCAGGGTGAACAGTATTAAATTATTTTTTTTTGCTATTTTAGCTGACTTAGGCTACATTCACACGACTATAGTGTTTTGCGGTCAGCAAATTATGAATCCACAAAACACTGATACCGGCCCATGTGCGGTCCGCAAATTGCGGCACTACGATAGAAATGCCTATTCTTGTCCGCATCCTTTGCGACCCCTTTGAAATGAATGGCTCCACATCCGGTCGTCTGAATGAGCCCTTATTGATACATAGCCGATCTCTCACTGGGCCAGATGTCTGCCATATATGATCCACCAGGATGTCATCTAGTGTAATAAGACAGGTGCCGAAAGCTAAGGTTTGGAGCAATGGGCAGCCATGTGTCCTGTTCATCTACACCGTCTGAAGGCTTAAACTGCAGTTCATCTTCTTTGAATGTTTGCATCTTATATTTTTTTTGAGTAGGTGGATTTAGAATCCATATGCTCGAGAAAATGTCAGCTGATAGTCTTTTTTTAGTAGGTTGAGGAGCTGTTATAATCTACCAAATGTGCCGTATAAACTGTATTTCATTTTGCAATGCTTAAAGGGGCCCTGGAACATGCTCCTCTATGCTTGTGTATCTATATCAAGACAAAACGTGATGATATTAATATTCATTAAAGGTTGGGGTTGTGACAAGCACTCATCCATTGTAAAGGAGGGTGGATGACGCCTATTATTGTATAACCATTAGTGCAATATATGCCTATAAAACCTGATCAAATGTGTACCAATTCCACAGGTATACAGAAGCTAAACAAAGCAATAGGGGAATTATACATTTGGAGTAGAGCTGCCCTTTAAGAACATGTAAATGTTACTGTATTCTTGACCCTTCTGTAATAGGGAATGTCTGTCTGTTGTCGCCTCCACAGATCCAGACTGGGCGTCGTACACTATTGGGGTATTCATTTGCCTGAACTGCTCCGGAATTCACCGCAATATCCCTCAGATCAGCCGAGTGAAATCTGTCCGCTTGGACCCGTGGGATGATGTACAGATTGAGGTAGGAAAACTTTTTAATGTGAATCCATGATTTATTTATTTTTTATTGCTTGTGAGTGAATTTAAAGGTGTTACCCATACCCATAATTTCACCCAGGCAGCCCCCCTGATATTAGCATCGGAGCATTTCATGCTCCGATGCTCTCCCTTGCTCTGCGCAGGATCGCGCAGGGCGAGGGCTCTTTTATTTACAATAACACACTACCAGGCGGAGGCTTCCGCCCAGCAGTGTGTTCGGTGCCGTCACCGGCTTTGATGGGCCGGCTTTAGAGCTGCCCTAGCCGTTTTACAGGCTAGGGCAGCGCTAAAGCCCGCCTATCAGTGCCGGTGATGTCACCGGGCTCACTGCTGGGTGGAAGCCTCCGCCTGGCAGCCCTAAGGAGAGCTCGGTACGTCACCGGAACTCAGCACAGGGCAAAGTAGAGCATCGGAGCATGAACTGCTCAGATGCGCAAGTCAGGGGGGGCTACCTGGTTAAAAATGGGGATATGTCCGGGTTCAGCTCTGAACCCGGACAACCCCTTTAAAGGGAATCATTTTTATGGGATTCGCATGGCTCTCCTCCAACATTAGGGGCCATTCGCTAGGATATGCCCCAATGTCTGATAGGTGCGGGTCACCTATACTTAAAATGGAGCCCGCATGCACCGCTGCCCTCCATTCATTCCTATAAGAGTTCCGAAACGTTTCGTATGTCCCATAGAAATGAATGGGAAGTGCACTGCGCAAGTGTGACCACCACTCCATTCACTACTATGGGGCTTACGGAAATAGCTTAACCCAGCGCTCGGCTATTTTCAGCACTCCCATAGGAATGAATGGAGGGCGGCTGCACCCTCTGGGACTTTTCAGGCTCCGTTTCAGAGGTGGGACCTGCACCTATCAGACATTGGGGGCATATCCTTGCGATTGGCCCTCAATGTCCAAGAGGGAATACCCCTTTAAATGGGTTGGCCCAAAGAAATATTGTACATTTTTCAAACCAACAACTGGATGCAAATACTTTTGTAGCTGCATGTAATTAAAATTTTCGTATAGTTACTAATTTATTCAATAAAATCTATTTGCATAGCGCCACCTGCAGTTCTCTCTTCTCCTTATTTCTCTGGCCACCTCGCCGAGGTGGTCGCACCTGCTTAGTTCCATGATTCAACTGTCACCATCCCTATCTGCTGTACCTGTGACAGTTAGCTCTTTCACACTTGCGTTGTTCTGTTCCGGCATAGAGTTCCGTCGTCGGGGCTCTATGCTGGAAGAATCCTGATCAGTTTTATCCTAATGCATTCTGAATGGAGAGAAATCCGTTCAGGATGCATCAGGATGTCTTCAGTTCCGGACCGGAACGGTTTTTGGCCGGAGAAAATACCGCAGCATGCTGCGCTTTTTGCTCCGGCCAAAAAAACTGAAGACTTGCCGCAAGGCCGGATCCGGAATGAATGCCCATTGAAAGACATTGATCCGGATCCGGCCTTAAGCTAAACGTCGTTTCGGCGCATTGCCGGATGCGACGTTTAGCTTTTTTAGAGTGGTTACCATGGCTGCCGGGACGCTAAAGTCCTGGCAGCCATGGTAAAGTGTAGTGGGGAGCGGGGGAGCAGTACACTTACCGTCCGTGCGACTCCCGGGGCGCTCCAGAGTGACGTCAGGGCGGCCCAGGCGCATGGATGACGTGTTCGCATGGCACGTCATCCATGCGCATGGGGCGCTCTGACGTCACTCTGGAGCGCCCCGGGAGCCGCACGGATGGTAAGTATACCGCTCCCCCGCTCCTACTATGGCAACCAGGACTTTAATAGCGTCCTGGCTGCCATAGTAACACTGAAAGAATTTTGAAGACGGATCCGTACACTTGCGTTTTTCCGGATCCGGCGTGTAATTCCGGCAAGTGGAGTACACGCCGGATCCGGACAACGCAAGTGTGAAAGAGGCCTAACAGAGAGAGAACTACAGCAAAAATTACACACTTACTGAGAAAGGACATGACCCCTGAGCTGTGATAGGAAGAGAGCTGCAGCAGAAAGGACACGTCCCCTCAGCTTCCAGCAGAAATATATCTAGCAGAGCAATGAATGTGGAGATCTCTGGATCCATGTGAGGTACAGGGCTGGTTCTAGCTTTGTTAGAAAGAGGTTGCCATGTACTGTATGGTATCGGATTTTCAGTTTTTAATGATTTCAATCATGGGAGAACCAAAAATTTTAATGGAACTACTTGGACCTCTTCTGTATTTTGGACCCACTCCTGCACAAATTCAGATGCAAAATACTGACAATGCGAAAGTGACCTATGGTTGGTCTCACATCTGCGTTAGGAATTTCATTTTTGTGTTCCGTCATAGGATCCTATTCAAGCTGTGACGGATCACATGATGGAACCCAGTGGATGCCTACGACTTATATTGGAGTCCGTCGGTTCCGTCATGGGGTCTATCATTTCACTGGAAAAATTAGTGCTGCACACTGCTCTATTTACTGGCAATGATGACGTTATCCGCGAGCTTTCAGCGCAGATGTGGACAGAGCCTGAAATAGAGTCGTCTGAACCCCACCTATTTCTCCTGACTCCACCATAAACATGCACACTCAGCATTTACTCAATGGGGAAATAAGCCAAGGGTCTGGCATCTCCCACAAGAACCAAGAGGCCGAAGTCCAAAACGTCGGATCCTTCTTTTCCCCCACATCTGCAGGCCTGAACGACGTGTATATCTAACGTGTCCACTGTAGATCAGCACTAAACCTCATTACGATAACATCTAGAGGCAGTTTCAGAAGCAGCTTGACAGTAAGCAGATCCTTTCCCTGCGTATCATTTATCCCGTCTGTGCCCGAGACGCCTTCACACTGCGCTGCTTAATGATAACATCTACAATGTCTAAAAGCCTCTGTGAAATCTCGACAGGCGATGACTTTTTGATGCGTTTCTCAAGAAATGGTTGCACGACTGATCCGACACCTCTGCCTGCCTTGTGCGGAGCGCGAGGAAGGAAAAAGTCCTTCTTTCGGCTATTTGATCATTCTTAAGACGCAGCCACAGGAGACTTTTCATGTAACAGTGTGAAGTGTTTGCAGATCTGTAGCCCTCAGATGAACCGGGAGATGCATTATGGCGTTCTTATATTACCAGTTGGGCTTTATATAGTTATATTTGATGTTGTGCGGGTGTGTGAGCTCGGGCATAGACGGTACAGCACGGCAGAAGATGCTTTGGTTCGCAGGGCTTGGAATCGATTTTTCTTGTCCAATTCAAATATACACATTTAGCCATGTTGTCTTAGTGACGGGGTGAGATAAGTGGCTGCCAGACATATACATTGACGCCCATCCCCCATAATTTCAACTTGTCCGTCATCTGTGCTTGTATACGTTAGAGGCCAGTCATCGGCCTAAGCTGTCACAGGAGACGATGTAAAGTGTTTGCAGACCTGTAGAACTCCGGGAGATGCATTATGGCGCTGCGTTCTTATAGAAAGGTTTGGTCAGTGTATTACCAGTTGGGCTTTATATAGTTTTTATATCTGATGTTGTGCGGGTGTGTGAGCTCGGGCATAGATGGTACAGCATGGCAGAAGAGGCCTTGGTTCGCAGGGCTTGGAATAGATTTTTCTTGTCCAAAATACATATTTAGCCATGTTGTCTGTTGGCTGTCAGACGTATACGTTGACTCTTATCCCACATAATCTCAACTTGTCCGATTTTTTTTTTATGTCAGCTGTGCCTATATACGTTAGAGGCCAGTCATCGGCCTAAGCGGTCACAGGAGACTTTTCAAGTAACAATGTAGGGTTCAGCATGCATGTTGGTACTTGCATCCCTGGATCCGATGAAAGCTGTAATGGCACCGGACGGGGTTAAAAGCAGAGTGTGCCTGGCGTGCATGCTGTACCTGCGCTCCCTGGACTTTATGTGGCTGTCATGGCCCATAACAGGTAGGAACTAGTGTTAGGGACCACTCATGAAGGCGACCTTGACGCGGTGAGTGGCTTATTACGCTTTGGCCAAAATGTACACCAATGCCTTATTCAACATCCAGCATAGAGGCAGGGCAGAGTGCTGGTTGCAGAGTGCGATTGCATTTGTGTTTTTGCGTTTGTATCTGTATTTCGCCATAGCAATGTGCACCTGCAAACAGGGTTGTGCGGGCTGAACCCCCCACATTTTTTCTTTGTAACAATGTAAAGTGTTTGCAGATCTGTAGAACTTAGATTAAAGGGGTTGTCCGGGATCAAACTTATTTTTTTTAAAACATCTTACTCACCTTTAGTAGCCAAGTCTATGTTCCCAAGGTGGTTTGAGGTGTCTTTTACACTGGCGCATGGCTCCTACAGCCCTGAACACATTGTTTACATATCTGTTTATCTGTTTCTTCACTTCCTGCCGCACTGCATTGTGGGTCTCAGTGCAGGGCAGCATCTGCTGATTTCTCCTGTCTAACATCGTGTCCCTGTGCCCGCCCCCCTCATACATATTCATGCATCCTGCACAGCCTCCACTCCTCCTTCGATCCGCCCCCCTCATACACATTCATCCTCTTGCCTCATATTCCTCCCCCATATGTACACCCATAAACTTCTCCTTACTCTATCTCTGGCATCTGTCATGTGCTCAGTGTTTGCAGCGCTTAGAGACAATCGGACACCATCACACTGTAAGGGGCACGCTCCCACATGCATCCATAAACATACCGGACACTGTCACACTGTAAGGGGCACGCTCCCACATGCATCCATAAACATACCGGACACTGTCACACTGTAAGGGGCACGCTCCCACATGCATCCATAAACATACCGGACACTGTCACACTGTAAGGGGCACGCTCCCACGCGCATCCATAAACATACCGAACACCGTCACTGTAAGGGGCACACTTCCACATGCATCCATAAACATACCGGACACTGTCACACTGTAAGGGGCACACTTCCACATGCATCCATAAACATACCGGACACTGTCACACTGTAAGGGGCACGCTCCCACATGCATCCATAAACATACCGGACACTGTCACACTGTAAGGGGCACGCTCCCACATGCATCCATAAACATACCGGACACTGTCACACTGTAAGGGGCACACTTCCACATGCATCCATAAACATACCGGACACTGTCACACTGTAAGGGGCACACTCCCACATGCATCCATAAACATACCGGACACTGTCACACTGTAAGGGGCACGCTCCCACATGCATCCATAAACATACCGGACACTGTAAGGGGCACACTTCCACATGCATCCATAAACATACCGGACACTGTCACACTGTAAGGGGCACACTTCCACATGCATCCATAAACATACCGGACACTGTCACACTGTAAGGGGCACACTTCCACATGCATCCATAAACATACCGAACACCGTCACACTGTAAGGGGCACACTTTATATATATATATATATATATTATATATATATTATATATATATATATATATATATATATATATATATATATATAATCTCTATATCTATATCAAGGTAAACCTTATATACTGACCAGTTGAAACCGATGTATAACCACAGGAAAGGGAAATGCACACACTGCAGCTCCAAAAGGAGAATGTGCAAAAAAGATTCATTCCAAAACACAAGTACGGGGCTAAAAAAATTATTTTAAACTAGACAAAAGCAGCCCCATTACATAAATAGGATTATCCGTTTATTTCAAATCAACAACAAAAAAAAAAAAAGCTGACTGATTACACTAATATTACCTTTTCTTTCAACTGAGCCATTGTTTTATCTCTTTTTTTTTTTTACACAATCAACATGCCATTGTCTAAATGCAATATATGCAATTAGCACGGCCATCCTGTGGTGAAAGGAATTCCTCCTTTCTAAGCCTTCTGCCCCATTAGCTAGTAATTCTGATGGGAGGAGTTTTCTATGCTAACAAGCATAGTAATCCTCCTCCATTCATTGTAATGCTGAAGGCCCGGTGACGTCACCGACTGGGGGCGGGGCTTAGCGCGATGTCGGCCGGATAAGTAACCGCCCCTCCAACCTCTGCATTATCACCTAGACTGCCAGTGATGTCACCGACTGGGGCGGGGCTTAGCGCGATGGGGGCGGGGCTTACCGCGATGCCGGCCGGACAAGTAACTGCCCCTCCAACCTCTCTGCATTATCATCTAGACTGCCAGTGACGTCACCGGGCTCCGTGAGCAGAGGAAGAGGAAGCTTTGCTCGCCTGCCAGGGACCCGGTACGTCACTGAAGATAAGAAAATACTCACTTCCGGCCATGAATTGAAACCAGGAAAACAGGGCTTCAGCAATATGCTCTAAAGGTACCACATGCATGTTTGTAATGTTTATGTTATTAGATTACTAATAGACAAATGTCCCCAAACCCGGACAACCCCTTTAACCGGGAGATGCATTATGGCATTGCGTTCTTATAGAAAGTTTCGGTCAGTGTATTACCAATGGGGCTTTATATAGTTATATTTGATGTTGTGTGGGTGTGTGAGCCCGGGCATGGATGGTACAGTATGGCAGCAGACTCCTCAGTTCTCAGGGGCTTGGAATAGTTTTTCTTGTGCAAATCAAAACTAAATGCACGTTTAGCTGAACGGCCCTGTTGCCTTAATAAGGGGGTGAGATAAGTGGCTGCCAGACATACACATTGACACTTATCTCTCATAATCTCAACTTATTTCATTCTTGATGTCAGCTGTTTCTATGTACGTTAGAGGCCGATCATTGGCCTAAGCGGTCACGTGGATGGGAGCAGCACGTCATCATTTCTGGGCAATGTCAGATTGGGGTTCCTTGAGCCCATCTAAGGAAATTATTGTCAAGGCTCAACCCATATATAATCAATAAACTGAAATAGGCTTTTAATCAAAGAAATTAAAGGGGTTGTCTCACTTCGGCCAATGGCATTTGTCATGTAGAGAAATTAATGCAAAGCACTTCCTAATGTATTGTTATTCTCCATATTGCGCACTTTGCTGGCTTCATTAATTTTTTCCATTACATTATACACTGCTCATATCCAAGGGTTACGGCCTCCGCTGCAGCACAGATACGAGGTGGCTGGGACAGGAGCTGCAGCCACTTAGGCTAGTGATTGGCTGCAGCCTCATTGGGGATTGATGGATACTTTGCTGCTGTAGCCAAGTAAACTCAGATTGGAAATGAGGACCGAGGAACAGTGCGGGAACGTTGGGGATGTAACTGGCAAGTACACCTTCCTTCATTATTTTATGACAACTCACCCACCCCCCCTCAACATTTGTCAGCAAGCTGGAAAACCCCTTTAATGCAGACCTCCCAGAGTGGCCGACACGCGGTGCTGATCATAATTACCTGATCCCCGCCCTGGGTTCCATCTCTGTCGCTCTCGGGCCGGCTGTTTTTCTCCCTGCGGTGCTGAAATCAGCATCAGTCGACAGAAGGACATGTGTCCTGCCCCCTTTGCTTCACGCGACCACTCGTCGTGATGCATCGGGAGGAGGTCACCGCTGCAGCCAATCACAGGCCCCTCACGTGTCCCTCCGTCAATGGATGTTGATTTCAGCTCTGCAGGGAGAGGATCACCACCGCGGGTCAGCCACTCTGGGAGGTCTGTATTCATCATGGATAACCCCTTTAAGACAGCGAATCGTAAAAACTGATGAGGATAGCAGCAGTTCTAGGTCACTAACGCCTCATGCACACGTGTCCGTTTTTTGATCTGCAAACAATGGATCCCTGAAAAACATCTAACTTCCATGTGCATTCTGTTTTTCACACTCCCATTACTAGAAAGGGCTATTCGCCTCCGCAAAAGCGGCCCAGATTAGGACCTGCAGTGGGATACCTGGATCGGGCACACGGATCCATGGAAAAAAAAGGGATGTGTGCATGGCTCCAATGAATTCTATGGCGCAGTGTGCGATCAGTTTAAAAATGGATAATGTATTGAAGAGAAATAGGGTCGTGTTCATGAGCCTGTATACTGAATTGTTGCCTTTGACCTTGAATTTTTTTTAATTTTTATTAGCTGCTGCAAAAATTTCCTATTTCTTTCATATTTTTTTTTTTCAGTACATGTCATGCCTGGGAAACAAAGTAGCGCAAGCAAAGTTTGAGTCTAAAGTGCCAGCATTTTATTACAAGCCAGCAGCTTCCGACTGCCAGTGAGTAATTCCCTATATTAACCTCTGTATATTGTTTTATGTATTTACCCTTAAAGGAGCACTCCGGGCTAAACGGATGCACTGTGCCTGTTGTTGGTGGGGAGGCCTGCGGAAGCCTTTTTCAATAATATATATTGAGGAATTGCTATCACGGGCTGTACAGGATGAGCAGAAACAGCACCACACCTGTCCATGGGTTGTGTCTAGAGATGAGCGAACCTGAATTTTACAGGTTCGGCGTTCGGGCTGTAAAGAAATTCCGTTATTAATTCCAATATAACTGAATTTGTAGATGGAACGCAAAAACGGAAGCCTTTACAGGATAACTGTCATATTTTTTATTTGCTAGTTTATTAGAGCTAGGCATGTATACCTGAGTTAGTCTGTCATGGATTGCCAAAAGATCTGTAATTACCTTATAATAACAGCTTTCCTTAATGTCCTCTGTCCCTTTCTACTGCTTCCTTAAAAGACCGTTGCTATGGCTTGTCTGTCTCCGGCTAGAAAGACAGAGGGGCGGTCCTCCACACTGCATGCCTGCATTAGGCTTCAGAGTGAGGAGGCGTGTCTCTCAGTAATTCAATCTGATTGGCTGGCAGGGAGCTGCTGGCTACAGCAAGTGTGTATGTGAAGTGAGGGAAAGCAGTTTTGGCCTCAGAGAACTGGCAAAGGAGTCATCTTGAGAAGATCCTCATAATGTAGGATTCAAAACAGCCGTAACTAAGGGGAAAACTCAAGGAAAACTGTTGTAAGTGAAGAAACTAAAGATTGCTTTATGCATATTGCTGCTGCAGCAGTAACATATGCTAAAATAGATTTTTTGATGAAAATATGACAGTTATCCTTTAAGAGGCATTCCATTTTGCATTCCATCATAATAGAAGTCTATGAGCAGCATAATGGATCCGTCCTGGTTTCCGTTATGCAGGACGGAAAACAAAGTCCTGCATAACGGAAACCAGGCGGTTTCGTTATGCTTGGCCATAGACTTCTATTATGACAGAATGCAAAATGGAATGCCTCTTAAAGGCTTCCGTTTTGCGTTACGTCTACGAATTCTGTTATATTCCGTTATAACGGAATCCATAATGGAATTTCTTCACAGCCCGAACGCTGAACCTGTAACGTTCGGGTTCGCTCATCCCTAGTTGTGTCTGGTATTGAGGCCGAGCTCCACTGAAGTAAACTCGGCTGAGCTGCAATACCATATGCAACCTGTGGACAGCTGTGGCGCTGTTTTTAAAATAAAGCAGCCATGTATTGATTTAAAAAGCCAGTCCTCAATATAATGCTTTGATATTATCGGAATAGCTTACTTGCCTGTATATGATAACCTGTATAGTTCTGGGGGAATATCAGATCTGTGCTTTTTCCGTGCAGATTATAATTAGTTTTTTAAAGGGGTTGTGCCAAGTGTGAAAGAAGTTATCCCCTGCTTGGACCCCCACTGATCCCGAGAGGGGGGACACATGTTCTCATCCTAATGGAGCAGCGGGCCAAACATGTCCCCTGCTGCTGCATTTACTTTCTGTTGGATTGCTGGAGATAGCCGAGCACAACGCTCATGGGGCCCCCATTCTCCGGATCAGTGGGGGTCGACTTTTGTACTTGCCACAGCCCGTTTAAAGGGCATCTGTCAGCAGTTTTGTACCTATGAAACTGTCTGACCTGTTACATGTACGCTTGGCAGCTGAAGGCATCTGTGTTTTTCCCATGTTCATATGTACCCGCATTGCTGAGAAAAATTAAGTTTTAATATATGCAAATGAGCCTCTAGGAGCAACGGGGGCGTTGCCGTTACACCTATTGGCTCCGCTCTCTCTGCAACTGCCGCCCCCTCTCTCCTTTGATTGACAAGGCCAGACAGTGTAAACATCATCACACCTGGCCATCCTTTTCATCTTTTCAGCTGCAGATTTGCCAATTCCCTGGCTCCTCTTCTGTCATCCAAGATGGCCGCACCGCTTCTCAAGACTATCTGGTGCACACTGTGCATTTGGTAGTCCAAGACACTTCCTCCTGCCCTTGGATTGGCCGGCATTGCTCATGTGAGCAGTGCTGGCCAATCCAAGAGCAGGGCTGGACAAACAGGAAGTGTCCTGGACTACCAAATGCAATAGTCTGTGCAATAGTCTGAGAAGCAGTGCGGCCATATTGGATGACAGAAGAAGAGCTGGAAATTTTTCTTGAACTGGAGGGTCGCTTTAAAGAGGTTTTCCAGCGAGCATGGCACTGTGACCTTCATGCCCATTTGACTATAGCAGGCCCAGCAGGGATCATAGTAGCAGGGACCAAAGCAGCGTTGCAGCAGCGGCGGGACATTTAAAAGTTGAGTAGCGTATTTCTCTTTAAAGGGCTAGGCAGCGATCAGGGGTCTGTAAAGAGCACCTGAAATATTTGCAAATCTTCCTTTTAAAGGGGTTGTCTCACTTCAGCAAATGGCATTTATCATGTAGACAAAGTTAATACAAGGCACTTACTAATGTATTGTGATTGTCCATCTTGTCTCTTTTGATTGCTTGATACATTTTTCCATCACATTATACACTTACGACCTCCGTTTAATCCATCAGCGGTGGTCGTGTTTGCACACGATAGAAAAAAAGCACCAGCCTGTGTGAGCTCCCACGGTCCCCGCCACCAGAGAGGCCGGCACTTTTTCCTATAGAATGCAAGCACGACCACCGCTGATGGATTGCAGGGTGGTCATAACCATGGAAACGAGCCATGTATAATGTGATGGAAAAATGAATCCAGCCAGCAAAGGAAGCAATATGGACAATCACAATACATTAGTAAGTGCCCTGTATTAACTTTCTCTACATAATTAATGCCACTTACTGAAGTGACACAACCCCTTTAAGGTATCAGAATTAGAGATGGGCAAACCTTTTGGTTCACTTAGGTTTGCTGAATTTTTCAAAATCCTTAGCTGTTTCAGTAAGACGTGTGAGCAGATAAGGCGGCACCGGCGGCGGTGCCTCTAATGTCCTCGCTGAATTAGGTGTCCTTTGTGCTTGCAGAGTGCTCCGCGAGCAGTGGATCAGAGCCAAGTACGAGAGGAAAGAGTTCATCTACATTGAGAAGCAGGAGCCGTATTCTGCAGGTATGGATGCTATCAGCTAGAGCTTCTCCTAATCCTTTTTGCCGCCTGGAGTGAAATAAACCAGAAGGCAGCACATCACACCAGCCGCTCTGCAATCCTCCAGGATCAGACAGCGCTTTTACAAATATTACAACAATTTCAACCCTGCTGTGTACTTTTAGGCTATTAATTGCCTTTGGTTGGCATGGGAAATCCATGCCAGTCAGAGAGATGTTTTCTTCAACTGTTCTTCTATTGTTCTTGCTTGGGAATATGACTCTTAAAGGGACACACCCTTTTTTTCCCACCAGCTCCCCATATTGTTGAGTTAATCACTTGGGTTCCTACCACTAGAACATGCTGACATTTACGCCTGTAATGCTCTTTGCTTCGGCTTTCTCCTCTTGCTCCTGAAATGCTTGGCAGGGGAAGTTGTGACTGGCCATGCATTTTCCCTGCAGCGGCCACTACAGGAGAAATGGGGTATTACATAGACACAAATGTAAAACATGTTCAGCGGTAGCATATAGGGAGTGCAGAGGTAGCAGTCACAACTAGACCCTTAGGCTACTTTCACACTAGCGTTAATGTTTTCCGGTATTGAGATCCGTCATAGGGTCTCAGTACCAGAAAAAAACGCTTCTGTTTTGTCCCCATTCATTGTCAAGGGGACAAAACGTAACTGAACAGAACGGAATTCTCCAAAATGCATTCCGTTCCGTTCTCATACCGGAGGATTTCCATCCTGAGATGCGGAGCAAGACAATGCAAGTCAATGGGGACGGATCCGTTTTCTCAGACACAATCTGACACAATAAAAAACGTATCCGTCCCCCATTGACTTTCAGTGGAGTTCATGACGGATCCTTCTTGGCCGTGTTAAAGATAATACAACTGGATATGGTTATAACGGATGCAACGGTTGTATTATCAGTAACGGAAGTGTTTTTGCTGAACCCTGCCGGATCCAGCAAAAACGCTAGTGTGAAAGTAGCCTTATACGTGAGGAATCTAAAGGCACTCTGTTATAAATGCCACATGGAAGGTTAGGGCCCTGATACAGATTTTGGCATAATGATGGTCCATTCCCAGTCTGTACAGATATGCCATTAGTACCATCACAACCATCTGGTCTCAAACTCACAGACTAGCTACTTGGACCTGTGCAAACAGCCTTTTCCCCATATATTCTTGAAAATAGGGGTCCGCTTGTACAGAAGTTTGGGTTGGGCACTCCATTCTCCTACCAATGCTGTTTTCAGTTTTCACAGTATGTCCTGAAATATTTGTGTTTTTCCGGATTTAAAGGGAACCTGTCATGTGGATATTTGATTATAATCTAACTAATTGTATACAATCATTAACTACTAAAAAGTACCTTAGATGTATTCACTTACTGGTGTGACAAATGGTTACCTCATAATATACACACAAAGATGCCGCATGCTAATGAGCTGATTTGAGTCCAGCGTGATGTCAGTGAGTCCAGCGTTTTTTTAATTCAGAGCTATAGCCACTCCCCTGCCCACCTGCTGCTGATTCATGTGGAAAATAACTGTCACTCAGCAGCAGGTGGGCGGGGAGAGTCAGGAGCTCATAAATATTCAGGACTCATCATTATCAGCTGGAGCTTTTCAATACAAGATGTTGGCAGATTGACTGGGTCAATTAAAGAAAGTGACCCAGCATTTTGCTAAGAGAATCAGTCACTTATTTATGTTGCCCTTAGTTAGGACACCATAAAACTGGTGACAGGTTCCCTTTAAGTTTGGGCAGCTTCCTGGTTAAAGTTTAATCATTTGAACTACAAGGTTATCTAAGACGGCGTCAGACTTTGGTCTGTGAAATCACAGAATGTGAATATATTATTATAGCGTAGAGGTGCTTGATACCTGCATTGCCTATGTACCTCATGCAGCTGCAAAATTATATGCAAAATGGTGAACATCCAATTATAAGTTAGGTGCTGACACAAGTGCAAAACTGCCCTGTGAAATGGTGCACTATTTTAAAAATTTAAAATTGTGCCATAACTTCAGGGCACAATGTTGGTAGGGGTCCTATCACCGAACTGCTTCCCTTTAGATAAAATTGCTTACCTCCAGCCACCACTAGAGGGAGCTGATTGTGGCCCATCTCATACATTGGTGGCATACGCGGCCACCCTCCATTCATTTCTGTGGGACTGCTGAAAATAGCCGATCGCTGGCTCTGCTATTTCCCTCACCCCCATAAAAGTGAATGGCGCAATGGCCACACTTGCACAGTGCCCTTCCCATTCATTTCTATGGGACTTCCAAAAATGCAAAACACCCTGAGATGTTGCACCATTTTAAAAATTGAAGAAGAACACACTGTCATGCCTACCATAACATCAGGGCTCAATGTTGGTAGGGTTCCTGTCACCGAACTGCTTCCATTTAGATAAAATTGCTTACCTCCAGCCACCACTAGAGGGAGCTGATTGTATACAAATTTGTACAGCTTCCATCGCATTCAATACTAGTTGTGTTTAAGGGGTTGGCCCATCTCATACATTGGTGACATAACACTGGTGGCATACGCGGCCGCCCTCCATTCATTTGTGTGAGACTGCTGAAAATAGCAGAGCCCCATAGAAGTGAATGGCGCAGTGGCTGCACTTGCACCGTGCCCTTTCCATTAATTTCTATGGAACTTCCAAAAATTCACTCTACAACGCTGCCCAGCCATGCTCCACAGTACCCAACACCGAAAAGCCTATAACCCTGGTTGGGGCAATTTGTGACCAAACTGGGCATTCTTCCTATTTTTGATGGGCGTGAAAAACGGATGAAATACTGGTGCCATATGGACAGAGAGAACGGACAAACGGAGCACTGTCGGAGACAGTACTTTATCCACATGGATGGAAAATTGTCTGTTTTAGCCGACGGAACATGAACAAGTTTTACAACCCTCGTCTCAAGCCGCCCCGATGGTTAAATATAAGACATGTGCCATATTCCTGTGGGAAGAGCCCCGGCACTAGTACTGTGTATACAGTGTAGGGGGGGTAGCAGCATGTAGACTCCCAGCACTGTGTGCAGTCGCAGACCCTGCCCTCTGCATACATTATTCATACTTCGTGCTCTTTTCTGCCTGCTGGTAAGAGGGAAGGCCTGAGCAGGCAGATTTTACCAGGTTTAATCATTTATTCATATATTTATTTTGAATGCCCTTCTTCAGCATAACTATCCCCCTTTTATGTTTTGACGCACAATTTCCAAACCAGCAGGGAGAGAATGAAATAAGTTGTAATAATTATTTATGCATGAACCAGCGCCATTGATGATATGTCAGAGCTTTTCGTTACAATGCTGTAATTGTCTCTTGGCATGTAATGCATGTACTGCAGGGGGGGCTGGCAGGAGGGTCCCTGCCGTCCCATTCTTAGTAGGGATGAGATGGTCCTGGCTTCAGCACACAAATTTTATTTGTATGATTAGATACCATTTTCAAATATACTTTCTTTATCAATTCTTCATTGTTTTCAAGATCTCTGCTTGCTGTCATCCAATAGGAACTTTCTTTGTTTACTTCCAGTGGCTAAAAATCAGCCCTGGTCATGTGATGGACATGTAGCTGCATGGTCCGTTTACAGTGATTCCAAGCTGTGTTGGGTAACGAGTAGAGTTGAGCGAAACTGCCTTTTGACAGGTTCGGGGTTTAAGTGAATTACGTAATGGATTTCACATAATACAAGTGTATGGCCAGCAGAACGGAACCCTCAGGGCTGGCCATACACTTGTATTATGCAGCATGCCGGCATGGAATTATGTGATGGATTCCGTGAAAACAGAATCCATTACGTAATTCACTTAAAGAGGACCTTTCACTAGAATAAAAAATCTAAACTAACTATACAGACATGGAGAGCGGCGCCCAGGGATCTCCCTGCACTTACTGTTATACCTGGGCGCCGCTCCGTTCTCCCGGTATAGCCTCCGGTATCTTCATAGTTAGGCTCCACCCAGTGGAACCTGCCGGCGTCTCCTTCTCCCATGCTGTAGCGCTGGCCAATTGCAGCGCTCAGCTCATAGCCTGAGAGGTTTTTTTTTCTCTCAGGCTATGAGCTGAGCGCTGCGATTGGCCAGCGCTACAGCATGGGAGAAGGAGACGCCGGCAGGTTCAACTGGGTGGAGCCTAACATATGAAGATACCGGAGGCTATAACCGGAGAACGGAGCGGCGCCCAGGTATAACAGTAAGTGCAGGGAGATCCCTGGGCGCCGCTCTCCATGTCTGTATAGTTAGTTTAGATTTTTTATTCTAGTGAAAGGTCCTCTTTAAGCCCCGAACTCGAACCTGCCAAAAGGTTTATACTATGAACAGTGATAAGCAGGGTGTTCTAGAAGTGATAGATAATCATTTCTCACCTTTCCTGTGTTCTCTCCTGTCCCTTATACTATACAGAGTAATAAACAGGGTGTTCTAGAAGTGATAGATAACCAGTTCTCACCTCTTATTTGTTCTCTCCCATTCCTTATACTATAAACAGTGTTAAGCAGTGTGTTCTAGTGGTGATAGATAATCAGTTCTCACCTCTCCTGTATTTTCCCCTGTACTCATAATATAAACACTGATGAGCAGGGTGTTCTAGCGGTGATAGATAATCAGTTCTCATCCCTCCTATGTTCTCTCCTGTCCTTATACTATAAACAGTGATACGCAGGGTGTTCTAATGGTGATAGACAATTCGTTCTCACCCCTCCTGTGCACTCTCCTGTCCTTATACTATAAAAAGTGATAAGCAGGATGTTCTAGTGATGATAGATAATCAGTTCTCACCTCTCCTCTGTACTCCCATGTCCTTATACTATACACAGTTATAAACAGGGTGTTCTAGTGATGATAGATAATCAGTTCTCACCTCTCCTCTGTACTCCCATGTCCTTATACTATACACAGTTATAAGCAGGATGTTCTAGTGATGATAGATAATCAGTTCTCACCTCTCCTCTGTACTCCCATATCCTTATACTATAAACAGTTATAAGCAGGGTGTTCTAGTGTTGATAGATAATCAGTTCTCACCTTTCCTATGTTCTCCCCTGTTCCTTATACTAGGTATCTTCATGCTGTTCCAAGGCCCTTAGTTATAATGCCTGACACTGTTCTGCACATACTCAGCAGTGAAGACCAGAGGAAGAAGTTCACTCCTGGGCACGCCTGCAGTCATCTCAAGATTGCTAGACAGAACAGAAAGATGGCATTAAAGGGATTGTCCGTGAATAGGTAACTTTTCACAGGAGCCCGCAGGATGCATCTGCTATGGAAGGAATCATACTTGCCTACATCCTGCCGCTCTGGTCCTACGTGACAGCACCCATGCGTCCATCTTCTGGTCCGCGGCTTTTTGGCGTCATCCCCCTCACGAGCATGATCATCTGCTCTGCAGCAGCTGATAACTGGCTTTTATGGTGATGTGTTTCTCGTAGATACGTCACCGCTGAACCAGTCATTGGCTGCAGCGGAGCAGATGATCATGTCCATGCCGGAGAGGAACAAGCTGTGGGTCAGAAGATAGATATATGGGAACTAGTGCACAGGGCCAGTGCTGCGGACAGCCGGCAAGTATGAATCTCTCCATAGTAGAGTCTGCGGGATCCTGTGAAAAGGGACTTATTCCCAGACAACCCTTTCATAGCAGCACCTAATAAATCTGCACTCTTTACATATTTCTTTTATTCACATTTTGACTTGCACATGATTTCCAGGACATACATATATAGAACTTTTCTAACTTTTTCTGAGGATAAATGCATAGATTTCTTCCAATTATTAACAGTGTTTTCCAGTTATTAAATGCATAGTACATTGCATAGTTACCTACAGGAATTTAGAAAATGTCAGGAATTTAAGAAATTTTATTCCAATAAATATGGTTTATGTTTTAGCTATGTCACCTGATTACTTAGATGATAGTAAGAAAAAGCCAGATGTCACCATTTTACTACAGTAAATCTGTTATTATTAAATTATTGCCCATTTATCAAGGAGTCGAAGTCAGCGCTGGAGTCGGAGTGTGATAAAATGCAGGAGTTGGAGTCAGAACTTTGGCTTCCCGACTCTGCAGCTCTAATTTACAATAGAAAGGGTGAGATATTGGTTAAATCTGCAAGTAACAAATGTGGATTTTGTGCGGAAACAAAGTGGAAATCCGCTTGGAGAATCTGCATAAACCATGTTGGCGTGTGCACGTACCCTCATGGGGAATTTGAAAATTGGCTTTCTCAACCAGATAACCTCAAATAGGCGTCTTGCTGCTAAAAATAGACCTGAATATTCCCCATTTATGATTATTCGCCATTCAAGGAATTCATTGTTTATTAGTGGTTGCAGCAATGTTCTTCTCTTTTGCACCCATGTGGAAGAGAAAAGGCATATACTTGTGTTCTCAACCTAGAAAAGCAATCACACTAGGGCATGATGGGCAGCCTAAAGTTTCGCTAAGGTGGTTAAAGACCATTTATATGGCTGGAAATATTAGAAGGGACAGACTCGGGCACAACCGAGGTCATTGCTGCAAGATTAAAAAAAAAAAAACACAGAGTTTCTTGTGTTACTAAAATATTGTATTAGTCATTTAGTCACTTTTTTATTGTTTTTGAATTTTTTGGTTTATCATATGAATCAAATATTGTTTACAGTGTTTTAAAAATGTAGGGATCACCGTAAGCATGGCAGAAGGTCATCTAAAAATACACCCGAGAGAGAGGATAGCGGTGTAATAATATTAATATGACAACATAATCTGCGGTCACAGCTTGAGGAGCCTTTCATTCCTAGAACTGTTCACCTTGACATATAAAATCAGTCAAGCCCGCGCTTTTATTCTATTACCAGCTGAAGGTTAAAAAAGAGAAAAATAAAGAAAACTGCTGAGCTGGCGCTCAACGAACACATTGCTGGAAAACATTTTAAAATTCCATTTTGCTCAGAATAGATGTAGAGCTGTGGAGGGGCCCAATTATCCTGTCAGAGGAACATGCAAATGATCTCTATCTCACCTTCACTAGGCTGGATGCCACGATGAAAACAAACTATGGGTGGGGGTTAACTCTTCTTTATACACAAATGGAATTAATATAGATTCTGATTGAGTCTGAGGTGACAGGCAGAGGCCATCCTGGCCCACCAGGGTGAAGAGAGTGACATCACTAGACCTTGATCAGTGATGTCATTCATTCATCGTATTTCCAGAAATGTAAGACAAAGCTGATCAAGGTATGTTTCTTAAAGTGGACATCTACATAAATGTCTGATAATCCTTTGTCTTCAAGGGCGTATGTACCATGGGGCAGTTGGTTGGTGTCATCTCATTTGCTGCTGAGTGGTGAGAACCTGTTAAAGCACCGTCCTTCCTTCCATGACATTCATGGGCCCTAATAGAGCAGGGGTCAGCCTCTTTCCTTGCCGATATAGGTGATATACTTTATGGACATTTACCATCCATAATATTGTTATTTGTAGAAATCCAGATCCAAAGCATCCATTACAGAGGTATATTCTTTGTATGCCCAAATGCAAAAGCAAGCTCTCCTCGTCTTTCCAAAAGGTCATTATGTTTAGATACAAAATATCATTTATATTCTTGTCTTTCACATGAGGGACAATTGCAAGTGGGACATTGTCTTGTTACACAGTGACATGTTGTTCTAAAGTTGAACACGAGCTTGCAAGTCACAAAGGAAAGGCTGTAAACGGAGACACAGAAACGAGGAGTTCACAAGTCACCGGCAAGAATTAGGCCAGTGTTCCTGCCGTCCACTTGTTATTGTTATGTAACCAGCATAGTTCAGTGGGCGTTCATTCTGCTTTTTGGAAATCTTTAATACTCTGTAGTTAACAGATGGAGCTTTCTTCCATAGAAACACAGCTTATTTATGATATAACGTTATTACATATATACAGACTTATCCTGAAACCCATTCAACCCTACTTGGGAGTCCTTTTAAATATCAGTTTCCGTCTATAAAGTTATTGTAACAGTAGTAATAAGTCAGAGCAACTGGACTTGTTTTGTTTTATTTTCTCTTGAAGACGTTAAGCTGATCATCCGGCTGGCTTTCTCAATTAGAATTTTAATTGAGAAAGCCATTCTAATTGCGAAAGCCAATCAAATGACTGGTGAACCATCTTCAAGAGGAAATACAACAAGTCCAGTTGCTATGACTAATTTCTACTGATATACCATGACCTGGATGAATAAGAACCTTCACTGACAATGTTTCTATAAGGAAATGTCTCCTCGGGGGTGGGACAATGTGATAGTGTCTCAGGAAATGCTCTATCTGTTGAACTTCTTTTGCCCGTCCTCATATTTTTGGTCTTTAAATCACTGGTTTCAACAAGTGCGACATGTGACTGTCTAAGTCTATTGATTGGCTGAACTGGTCATGTGCGGATGCGCTTCTCAGAACTTTAGCCAATGCCAGCACAGATTGTCAACAGATCGTGTACTGGTGAAGCTGGAGAAGCAAAGGATTACCTATCATCACATATCCACCATAGAATCTCCTAATTTAAAGCCCAAACCCCTTTAAAGGAGTATTCTTATCTTAAAGTGTTTGTCCTAGATTTTGATATTGATGACCTATCTTCAGGTTTATGATTTCTGGTCCGGTCCCCCCCCGGCTGAGGCCTCTTCCTACACCGGTGACATCACATTAATCAGTCACACGGCCCAGGCACACCTCAGTCCCATTCAAGTGAATGGGGCCAAGCTATGATACCAAGGACATGTAAAGTAAAACAGTCATGGTCTCGGCCTTGTCTCTGTCTCTTCTACCTGAAGCTTGAGTGCTTGGACAAAAACCTGGATCAGATGCAGGCTTCAAGTGAACATGTAGAAAAAAAATATGAATTTCTCCAGCACTTCAATAAAAGATGCTATGATAAAAGGCTAGACATATATTCTGTTTGAAACGTGTTGGTTATTGTTTCCTAGCACAGTCTCTATCCAATGGACGGCGCTGTGCTTGATAAACTGCGAGGAGGCCGTGCTGCTCACTGCAGCACCGTGGCCTTCTCAAACAGCTGATCGGTGAAGGCCCTGGCTGTCAGACCCGTGCTCACATGATATTGATGACCTCTCCTAAGGATAGGTCATCAGTATTAAACACCCAGAAACCCCTTTAAGAATGTAAGGCCCTCTCCACAAGGGCAAGCACAAGCATAGCTACCTCTCCATTGAATTCTGTGAAGACCGGAGTGGCCATGAATTGGCAAATGATCCCAAGATCCCCACCACCACAATCCCGAGAACAAGCGGACTCCTCTCTAAATGAGGCAGTGGTGCTCATGTCGGTCTACTGCTCTATGTACTTCTGTGCGACTGATATTAGTGGAACGGTGGTTCAAAGAGGTGATTCAGGGGCCCCTTGTTCTTGAGATTGCAAGGGACTGACCGCTAGGATCCCATATTTATCACCTGGCCTGTGGATTGATGATAAATAATTTTTATGGGATAACCTCATTAAGATGGGAAGACATCTATTAGCTGGCTTGGCCTCCATTGTTAGGTGGGGGGGGGGGGGGGGGGATCTTTCTGCTGCAGCAAGAAACCTCACAACCAGGAGTATAAGGGGAGAATGAGGTGAGGAGGCAATAAACTTCCTTGGAAACTATCTTTTAAACCTTGGGTTGTAATATAGAGCAGAACAGATTGAAGTAAGAACACAATGGTGATTTTAGTGTCACATTAAAATCAGTATTGATATTTCTGTCCTTGCCGTAATCACTTTGTTGTCACCCTTTGTTCCTCGTACGCCTCAGTCCTGAGATCAGCGACAGGGACGTCTTTTTAAGAGTCCCTAAAATTACAGCATTACTGCACAACGTGAAAAAATAATAACTGATTTGATTGTAGGGGGGAGGGAAGAATAAGTGAAGTGAAGTGGAAAATTATATACGGAGACCAGCTGAACGAGGCCGAGTGGCTAAATGCTAGGAGAGGATGAAAATAAGACAGCTCTGAGTCAGTCGTCAAGACGTTCCCCGTTCATTTCTGTGTGGCTGATAAAAGTCATGAATAAATTTGTTCTTTGATCTGAAATTTAGATGACTCCAAACGTAAGTACCACTATGCTGATAGGCGTCTTGAAGGTTCCCTGCGAGGAGCTTTACAGAGCATTTCTGGAAGGAAGGTTGTCCATCTTGTAGCGATATTCCCAAATTATCAGGAACGTCTTCGGAATACAATAAAGTACTATTTGAGGTTACCCTTCAGATCACAGTGCCGGTGGTCTTTCTCATCTACCCAGGATGGTACAAATGATGAGAGGAGCACTATATCTAAAGTACAAGAGCTGTTAAAATACTTTAGTTTTTTTATCTAGAATTAACAGGCATTATTATAGGGCAGCCTTTTTTTTTAGACCCTCGGATGTCAGCATAAAACTCTGTCAACTCCAGTGGTCATGATGTGAGGATGGCAGAGATGAAAAAGGGACCCCCTTCCCTTTGTCAGCACTGATCAGTACTGATTGCTGTGCTTAAAGTTAAGTTTTCTGCAATCCCAGCCAAAAATATGGGAGTGTGGCCAAAGGCTATCCTAGCACTGCTCATTGCGTGGGCTTGTACAGTCATTACTTATGTGCATATCATTGTATGCCAACAGGTTAAAAACAAATCTGCTGAATGGGGGGAATACTGGGATAATAGAGGGGTGTCCCCCATTCAGGACCGTCATCCAGGAAAGTGGCTATAATGAGCATCTCTGCTTCAGGAGGACCTAGCATGTCTTGAACTGTGCAATACTTTGTTTCCCCTGTGGGGGCGCTGAAGGGAAATACAACATTTGCTGCCAGGTTTCTCCACAGATTACTACTGATCTCTGGCTCTTTCCGCAGCAGCTTCCTGTGATCATCTTTTTTAAGGGTCCATCAAACAGAAATGCAAAGGCAGGATTGAAGCTCTCCCCATGAGGTCTCTATACACGAACCTGACCATCATGGGATCCCAAACAGAGTCTGGACTGGTCACTCAAGACAATAGGTTTCAGATTTCTCCTTTACTGTATGACACCACTGCAGGCAAAGGTGATGGTGGCTGGCTGTTAATGACAGGACAAGTAATGGGCACCATGACACCAAATTTCCATCTTCTAAGCACCTGAAAATGGCCTGGCCAGACACAGGGGTGTGTATAGAAGGTGCCACTTGTGTCTGGATGGTGGACAACAAAACTAGGAGCGGCTCATGCTTGTCGGTGGATCAAGCAATCCTCTCTACTGGTGTTTTCCATGGCCTGTTCGCCATGTGTACGTACCCTCACTGCTCCCAACACCGGCTAACAGCTAGGTCAATACAGCATAGATGGTGGGCAGTTTGTCCAAACGACCATCCTGCCTCTTGCAAGACTAATAATGCACCACCTCAAAGTCTGTCAACTTGGCAAAATATATTTTAGTGCTTCACAGAAGCATGTCTAGCAGTCAACCATCTCTCATGAAGAGGTACACTACCCTAAAGTAGCCTCTGAGAGCTTTTTTATAGGGCAGTAGAGGAAGCACTTTTATGCCCCCTTGTTTTTTTTTAAGGTCTAAAAGGATACACCGGGTCGGCACTCCTATAGAAATGCCTATTCTTGTCCGCTATTGCGGACAAGAATAAGACATGTTCTATTTTTTTCGGGAGCCGTGGACCGGACCATCCCCATTGAGAATGAATGGGTCCGCACACATTCTGCAAAATTGCGGAACTGATGCGGACCCATTTTACGGACCTGTGAATGGACCCTTAATGTGTATATTGCTAACATTTCATGTCTTCTTTTGGCTTTACAATCCGATGAATTGTCAGGTTTAAATAAATCCATCACTTTCCATCTATCACCTACAGATCTGCCCACTGTCTGGGTCATAAAGGCAACCTTTCTGTGTTTGATAGCTTGTGTGAAGCCTCACGTCTCTCTGGCCTAAATGCTTCCCGTCTGGAACTGAATTGGGTTGTTTATCACAAAGCAATAGATTTACCAGCACTGGGAACGTGGATTTGATTGACATTTTTCATTGTGGTAAGCGTCCCAGATGCAGTCCAGCATGTTGCCTATTTTCAGTGATTCATCGTCTCTAAACTGTTTTAGTTCAGCGGTAAAACCGAAATGATTGTAAACGGCACTCCTCATACCCATCTGTCAAGACCACAAAATACACGTCTTTATGTCAGGGTCGTAGGATTCTGGAAACCTGCAGCAACGGCAAAAAATATTTTTTGTTAGGATGGCGATGATAAGGCTTCACAGGTTCGTAAGTTGGACTTCAGCTGAAAGTTGTGACCGGCCATACAGTTCCCATGTATGTATTTTCCATAATCCAGATGAATATGGCAGCATTTAATAAATGGATGGGCCTGTTTACTCCATAGCGGGAGTCACTTACTTAGCAGCTAGCCGCTCTGGCTCATAGACATATATAAGCCTACCCTAGGGACCTCAGATGCCGAGAGAGTATTTTCCCATGGCTCAAAATAGAAGCCAGTTGCTGAAGAAAGTTTAAAACTGTATTTTTCACCCTATAAGACGCAGGTTTTTAGAGGAGGTAAATAAAATAAAAACATTGTCATCAGACCCGACCCCCAATCTTCATCAGACCCTCAATCTTCATCAGACCCTCAAATTAGACACCTGATCTTTATCAAACCACCATATAAGACCCCATGTCTCACCCCATGTATTATATCAGACCCCCATATCAGACCTGATCAGAGATAAAATAAATAAATAAACTCAGCTCTCCTGCTCCTCCACCACTCTGCAGATTGGCGGACTTTCCTGCACTCACCGGTCCCTGGTCTTCTTGATTTAACCCCATTACGACCCCATTAGGTGGCGTACATTTTTTCTGTACGGATATTGACCTGCTGTGTGCATTCTGAAATCTGCAGCATGTCAGTGTGCGATTTTTATTTATACATTTTTTTGCAGATTTCACCCTTTTCAACGCAAGGGGTGAGATCTGCAGAAATCCGCACAAAAAGAACTCAAATAACACATGAAGTTTATGGCGCGGAAACGTACAGAATTCCGCTTAATTTTATTTCTGTTTTAAAACCCGTGCCCATGTGGCACTCTCCAATTGTCCAATGCTTTTGTCTTATGGTATTCTTGAAGCCAATTAATAAATAGTAGTCTCGTCCTTTATCCTAACAGATTAGGGGGCTGCTATTGTAAAAGTCAGGCGTTCCTCTTTCAGGCAGGAGTGCATTGCATGGCACAGCTGCGCGTCGCACTGGGGAAAACATTTGGAGACGGTGAACTGATGTTTAGACTACTCAAAAGACATGACCGTACCCTTGGCAGAAAAGTTGTCCCAGACATTGCAAAGCATGAGGAGGATGCAACAACTGATCGACATTGTCTGGATTCCGAGCGGCGCAAACATGTATGTCTAGGAGATCATCCCACCCCATCTCCTAGTGGCCTCTCTCTCCCTATCTCAGCTCAAAAGGCAGTTGAAGAATGGTACTGAGCGTGTGCATCCACCTCAGCAAGGTGGACCGAGAAATATGAAAAAGAACAAGCAGCAGGTGGCGCTATACCGATACATTTTATTGAATAACTCATTGGCTATGCTACATTTTTCATTACATGCAACTAGAAAAATATTCAGATCCAGGTGCTGGTTTGAAAACGGCAGAGCTTTATTCATGGGATGATGCACTAAAAACAGGGGAGTCTGCAGCCTAGTTCCCCAACAGTTAGTCGTGTAGAGGCGCTCCTTTCTGGCTAAAATAGTGAACTTCCCCTCTCTAGCCACCTTGGACAATTCAATTTTGAACGTTCCTCTGATGATCAGGTCATCACAGGGTGTCCCACCTTTTAGTGTTTAGCTATAATCCTTGAGGGAACCCACCCGTGGCGCATAGACGTAATGGGTTCTTCAGATCAAGAGTCGTTGTCTGCTCTGTGAAGGTCCAGAATGGGGAACCCTCATCTCCTACCCGGGCAGCCCCTTTAAAAGTTGCCCATATGTGCAAGTATACTTCTGTAAATGGCACTACTGTCAGAGTGTTTCAAGGATTGATGTACTTCAGAACATGTTGACCCTTTAAAAGCTTCAGCGGTCACAAGGGTCGTTGATAAAAGATTCAGATGCAAAAGCATTAAATTAGAATCCAGTAATAGGCTTCATTCTGCATCAGGCGGGCTGTTCATCATCCCTGCCCTGTCACCAGTGATGTGTGCCAAGGGGGCATCCTCCAGGAAGGCATGATAGATGCTTTCAATGCAGACTGTCTACTTTGTTATAGCTTACTCGAGTGTAGGACAACACCAGCTAGTAATATACAGTGATCCCTCAAGATACAATGGTCTCAGGATACAATATTTTCTGCATACAATGGTCTTTTCTGACACATCGTAAGTTGAAACCAGACTCAACATATAATGTCTCAGACTCAGATCCAACCAGTCAAGGCCACTTCTCTGGTAAAATAGTTGGATTAGTTGCTAGTTCCTGACTGTTATATGTAAGGACGTGTTTTATCTGTCTTAGTTATCTGCTTATTCTTCTTAACTCTTCATTTTCTCTTATCTTGGATGACATTTTGGGGCTTAGGAACCGATTACTCACTTTACAATGGTTTCAACATGCAATGGTCGTCCTGGAACCAATTAATATTGTATCTTGAGGTACCACTGTCTATATATATATTTTTTGCTTTTCCTGATGCACTCCGGTGGATATTGTAGTCTAAATGCAAAAGCAGACACAGTCCATAACATATTACAGTATCGTTTATAGTCTCCTGTAGTTTTTTTTTCTAAATGTCAAAAAGTGCCTTTATACTATATCTTTATGAATACAGAATGCTTAGTACAATAGGGCTGGAGGGGTTAAAAAAATAATAATAATAATAATTTAACTTAATTAACTTAATTCACTTGATCGCGCAGCCCGGCTTCTCTTCTGTCTTCTTTTTTGCTGTTCACAGGAATAGGACCTGTGATGACGTCACTGCACTCATCACATGGTCCATCACATGATCTTTTACCATGGTGATGGATCATGTGATGAGCGCAGTGACGTCATCACAGGTCCTATTCCTGTGAACAGCAAAGAAGAAGACAGAAGAGAAGCCGGGCTGCGCGATCAAGTGGATTAAGGTGAGTTAAATTATTTTTAATTTTTTTAACCCCTCCAGCGCTATTGTACTATGTATTCTGTATTCAGAATGCTATTATTTTCCCTTATAGCCATGTTATAAGGGGAAATAATACAGTCTCCAGAACACCTAACCCAAACCCGAACTTCTGTGAAGAAGTTCGGGTTTGGGTACCAAACATGCCGATTTTTCTCACGCACGTGCAAAACGCATTACAATGTTTTGCACTCGCGCGGAAAAATTGCGCATTTTCCCGCAACGCACCCGCATCTTATCCGGGCCTAAAACATGACGCCCGTGTGGAAAAGGCCTTATAGTCCAAAAAATACAGTAATCAGAGGCTATTGTCATAAAAGCTCATAAAAGTTAAAGCTGTTAATGTTTGCATATTTATATTTTTTTAAATGTTTGCATATTTATTGTGCCTTTAAAAAAAATGTAATTCAAAGTAGAAATAAAACCGGCAGAATGTTGAGAGATCCTTTAAAGGGAAGCCATACTGGTAATTCTCTATGAAGAGTCCACGCTGGTGCCAGATAGCTAGGACTGGCACTTCAGCCTATGACATCACCCAGCCATCCAGGGCAGGCGGATGACTCATTCCATGTTGTCTTTTCTTTGCCGTGCCCTGTACATTGAGACATCTCAGAACAGCAGATTACAAGCAGCATCCATCTGTGCTTCCAATTATAGGTTCACAGCCATATCAAGCAGGTCCTGTACATGAGCGTCAACCAGACGGGTTTAATGGGCACGATATAGTAACCAGACCGTGCATTTCATCAGCTGGCATCATATTAAAAGAAGAATTAACTTCATATGAGCATGAATGATGGGAGGCAGAGATGTAGCCGGACTGTATAATATAATATTCAGAGCGATCTAACATGCCAGACATTGTTCAGAGATAAATCTGTGCATGTAATGAACGTCCAGCACCGAAATATATATTTATAGGGATAGTAAAGACCAAGAGGAGATTAAACATTTGCTAATTTTAGCCATGGACATTAAGTACGATATTGATGCCCTATCCTCAGGATAGGTCATCAGTAACAGATCAGTGGGGGTCCGACACCCGGCACCCCCGCGATCAACTGTTTGAAGAGGTTGGCGAGTGCGGTGGCCGATTCCTAGGCCAGTGACGTCACGTTCAATAATCCCAGGGTGTATGTGCAGCTCAGTCCTATTCAAGTGAGTGAACTTGGGCTGCAGTACCAAGAACAGCCACTATACAATGGGCGGCGCTGTGCTGTATGCTGTGAAAAGGTTGAAGCACTCGACGGAGCACCACAGCCTCTTCAAATAGCTGACCGCCCCCGCCATCCAGATATCGATGACCTATCCTGAGGATAAGGTCATCAATATTGTACTCCCGGAAAACGCCATTAATAGGGTTCAACCTGCCCCGCCTTGTCTCTATCAAGTCAATTCAATGCATTTGGGGGGAATTTATCAAAGGATTTATGCCAGAAAACTGTACAAATTTTGCTGCAAGTCTCATTTTTTAAAAATGTTGCAACTTTTGCCCATTTTCTGTGGCTCTCTCCCATTTTCAATAAATTGTGAAGGGCTTAGCTGGAGAACTATGGCCTTCTACGGTTTGACAGATTTACCATAGTTTACGTCAGAAGCTGGTGTAAGTTATGGTGCAATCCTCTGCACAAAGTGGCCTGTACCGACAATCCGCTGTGAGAAGGCACCGGCGCTCGCAGTAGCGCTGCAGCCTCCTCTCACCAAGCACAGCGCCGCCCATTGTATAGCGGCTGTGCTTAGTATCGCACTCAGACCCATTCACTTCATTCAGACCCATTCACTATATTTTGTCTATTATAACTTAGCCCCCCGATTCTGATGTCAGAGCCCAAGGCATTGGGGAAGTTGGGGGCCTCGTCCTTGTATGTTGACCACCTATATCAGGGGTAGGGAACCTTTTTGCTGCCAAGAGCCATTTGGATATTTGTAACATCGTTCACAGGCCATACTAAATTCTCAACTTTGACTGCTATATTTGGTCTAACATATAATTGACTTAGACTACTTTCACACTCGCGTTTGGTGCCGATCCGTCATGGATCTGCACAGACGGATCCGTTCAGAAAATACAACCGTCTGCATCCGTTCAGAACGGATCCGTTTGTATTATCTGTAACATAACCAAAACGGATCTGTCTTGAACACCATTGAAAGTCAATGGAGGACGGATCCGTTTTCTATTGTGTCAAAGAAAACGGATCCGTCCCCATTGACCTACATTGTGTGTCAGAACGGATCCGTTTGGCTCAGTTTCGTCAGACGGACACCTAAACTCTGCAGGCAGTGTTTTGGTGTCCGCCTCCAGAGCGGAATGGAGACGGAACGGAGGCAAACTGATGCATTCTGAGCGGATCCTTCTCCATTCAGAATGCATTAGGGCAAAACTGATCCGTTTTGGACCGACTGAGAGAGCCCTGAACGGATCTCAAGAATGGAAAGCCAAAACGCCAGTGTGAAAGTAGCCTAAGTAAGTTACATAAATTGCGGTTCAAATTTAAAAAAATCTAGAGTGCTGTATTTTTGCAGCACAAAATGGTGCCTGCGCTATATGTTACATATAGTACAGGCGCCATTTTGACCACCCAGCTTTCACTCTCTCTGCCACTGTCCCTGCCTCTTCCTTCGCAACTGTCCCCGCCTTTGTCCCTTTCTCAGCCTCAGATCTGCACCCCCACCTCCATCAGCCTCCTATCAGACCTCCCAGCTTACATCAGCCTCAGATCAGACTCCCATCAGACCTCCCAGCCTCAGATCAGCACCCCCATCGGACCTGCCAGCCTCAGATCAGACCCCCATCAGACCTCCCAGCCTCAGATCAGACCTCCATCAGACCTCCCAGCCTCAGATCAGTCCCCATCAGACCTCCCAGCCTCAGATCAGACCTCCCAGCCTCAGATCAGCCCCCATCAGACCTCCCAGCCTCAGATCAGACCCCCATCAGACCTCTCAGCCTCAGATCAGACCCCCATCAGACCTCCCAGCCTCAGATCAGACCTCCCAGCCTCAGATCAGACCCCCATCAGACCTCCCAGCTTCAGATCAGACCTCCCAGCCTCAGATCAGACCCCATCAGACCTCCCAGCCTTAGATCAGCCCCTATCAGACCTCCCAGCATCAGATCAGCCTCCCCCATCAGACCCCCAAGCCTCAGATCAGACCCCTATCACCCCCCCCAGCCTCAGATCAGACTCCTATTAGATCCCCCAGCCTCAGATTAGACTCCCATTAGACCCCCCAGCCTCAGATTAGACTCCCATTAGACCCCCAAGCCTCAGATCAGACCCCCATCACACCCCCCAGCCTCAGATCAGACTCCTATTAGACCCCCCAGCCTCAGATTAGACTCCCATTAGACCCCCAGCCTCAGATTAGACTCCCATTAGACCCCCAGCTTCAGATCAGACCCCCCCAGCCTCAAATCAGACCCCCCAGCCTCAGATCAGACCCCCCCAGCCTCAGATCAGACCCCCCCCCAGCTTTAGATCAGACTCCCATTAGACCCCCCAGCCTCAGATCAGACCCCCCAGCCTCAGATCAGACCCCCTAGCCTCAGATCAGACCCCCCCAGCCTCAGATCAGACCCCCCCAGCCTCAGATCAGACCCCGCAGCCTCAGATCAGACCCTCCCCAGCCTCCATTAGCCTCAGATCAGCCCCTATCAGACCCCCAGCATCTAATCTAATTATAAAAAATAAACCTTTCCAGCTCCGGACGGCGCTGCCACTCGGCAGATTCACTTACCCTCCCTGGTTTTCCTCTCGCCGCACTGTACTGTGCGCTGTCAGGTCATAGTGCGCGTCTATGTGCACTATATCCTGACACTGTAGGTGTCAGCACACAGAGCGGGGCCGGAAGAAGACCAGGGAAGGTGAGTACAGTCAGTGCAGCGCTGTTCTCATCTTCCTGTGCCTCCCGCATGCTAATGACCGCTTCCATAATGCGAGTGGTCATTAGCATTTTCATTGTGTTCTGGCCGGGGGCCACATGAGATGATCCCGCGGGCCGTATGTGGCCTGTTGGCCGGAGGTTCCCCACCCCTGACCTATATGGACTTATAATTATGACTTTGAGCCTCAACTCTTGTACAGCGAGGCAACAGTAACCACTGATCTAACCAGATACCTGTTAAATGTCATTGCAGGGATAACATTCCCCGTCCCCAGGAGGCCGAGATACTTGATAGGAAAATTAACTGGCAGAAACTACTTGCAATAAAGATATTTCTGGAACACATTAGTAATAATGGTCTCTTCACATTTCGTACTGGTATTTCCTTCCAGGTGCTCTGCGAGTGGTCACAGAGGATTACTACAATAGTCATTTCTGACTTTCTTATGAAAGGATCATCTGTTTGTTCCAGAATTTTATGAGATTTTTTTTTTGTTACTTCTGTACAGCTCTATACCATGGATACAGGGGTCCCTCAAGTTACAATATTAATTGCTTCCAGGACGACCATTGTATGTTGAAACCATTGTAAGTTGAGTAATCGGTTCCAAAGCCCCAAAATGTCATCCAAGATAAGAGAAAATTAAGAGTTAAGAAAAATAAGCAGATAACTAAGACAGATAAAACAAGTCCTTACAGATAACAGTCAGGAATAGCTGATAACTAGCAACTAATGCAGTTATTTTACCAGAGACGTGACCTTGATTGGTTGGACCAGAGTCTGAGCCATTGTATGTTGAGTCTAGTTTTAACTTACGATGGGTCAGAAAAGACCATTGTATGCTGAAAATATTGTATCCTGAAGCCGTTGTATATGGAGGGATCAGTGTATATATTTTTAACGTCTTGGCTGTGCCACATGATGTCTCATGATGTGTATCAAAAACTTTGCATATTACAATAGATGTTTGCTGATATTATACGTTCATAGAATATTTTTCTTGAAATTGAAGATGTTGCAGAATGGTAAACACATGTGTCACATGACGACTACTCTGCACCTTTATAAAGCCCCTGATGCCTCCCCAGCTGTCATCCACTTCCTGTATTGGTGGCAACTCATTTTGGAAACATAGTAGAGATAATAGGAGCGTCTTCCTAAGGCTACTTTCACACTAGCGGCAGCCTTCTCCGGCGGGTGAACAGCCTGCCAGATCCGTGCTGCCGCTAGTGCACGCGTGCCGCCGGAGGTCCGCTCCGGCCCCATTGACTATGATGGGTGTGGGCCGGAGTTCTGGCGGCAACACAGCAAACATGCCGGGCCCATTTGTTGAGAAATGGGAACCTGGTTTGAAGCTACTAAACCACCATCTTGCCGTTATGCAGCTGGTGGCAAACCTGCCCATATCAAACCCATCCTTCCCTGCAATGTGTAGTAAATGAAGATTTAAAGTGTACCTAAACCTTCACATACACTTTATTAAAACTTAATTGTAAATGTGATTAAAAAAAATATATTTATAATATACTTCAGTTTGTTTTAACTTTTCCTAGCGATTAGCGAAATAGGCACCTGAAGTTCAGTCCGCTTGTACACCGCTGTTGTACGGATTCCCCTGGGGCTGCTCTAAGAGCTGTACAGGCTGGTGCATTGCTGTCCTGCCTCTAACAGCGCTGCTCTGCTGAAGGCTGGTATACATGACGGCTGTGTCAGGCTTTAGCAGAGCATGCACAGGCAGGAGGAGCTATATGCTATGTAAGCTGCTGCCCTGTGCTAAAAGTCTGTATAAATGTGGTATGCAGGCTATTAGCAGAGCGAGCGCAAGGCAGGGGCTCACATTGCTTGTCGCTTAATCTGCCTGTGCCCGCTCTGCTAAAGCCTGTCATAGCCCATCTGTGACAGGATTTAACAGAGCAGAGCTGGTACAGGCAGGATCAGCCCGCACCGGCCTGTACAGTGCAGACCCATGGGTATCTGTATACCGGATATTTCGCCCTAGAAGATGCACCTGCCCATATGACTTACCTAGGTTTTAGAGGAGGAAAATGAGGAAAAAAATATTTTTCATCAGACCCCCAATGTTAATCAGACCTCAGAACAGACCCCCAATGTTAATAGGTCCCCCATTAAGACCTCCATGAGAATGACTCCTATTCAGACCTCAACAAGTCCCCCAGTCAGACCTCAGATCAGACCTCAATAAGTCCCCCATTCAGACATCCATATGTGAATGACCTCTATTTAGACCTCAAATCAGACCTCAATAAGTCCCCCAATCAGACCTCAGATCAGACTAGCATGTGAGTGACCCCCAATCAGACCTCTATAAGTCCCCCAGTCAGACCTCCAAGTGAATGACCTCCATGCTTAGATCATCAAAAAATCAACTTACCTCTCCTGCTCCAGATGCCTCCGCAACTCTTCACATCCTTCTTCTTCCTGCTGTGCTGTGACCCAACGCACACAATGTAACATCACAGCGCGCCGACGTCCTTACGCTGTGCGCAGTCGCAGCAAAGTGAATACCCGAGGAAGACCGGGAAGTGGTGAGTACAGAGCTCGGGGAGTGCTGCATTCATAGCTTCCCGGTCCTAATGAGCGCTTCCAAAATGGGGGTAAAAAAAAGTGCGTCTTATAGGGTGAAAAATGCGGTATATGGATTGCAAATCTCAATTTTGCTAGGAAAAGTAAAAAATAAGAATCAAAAATATATAAGAAATCTTTTTATCACATTTACAAAAGGTTTTCTTCATTTACTAAACTTCGCAGGGATGGTTGGGTTTTATAGATACAGAGTTGGGACCCTAAACACTACTGCATAACGGCACGCTAGTGGCTTAGTGGCCCCAAACCAGGTGACAAGCTCCTTTTAAAACAACGTTAGGTCTGCTTTGCAATTTTTGCAATTTTTTTTTTATTTTTTTTAGAAATGCCTGATAAATATGCTACATGGTGTGAATGGGATATATTTGCAGTGTCCGTCAGTACACTGAATAGTTTTTTATACAGCACAGGGAATCCCCCCATGGTACAGACAGAAAGTAGGAAGATAAAGCACCATAACGCACCCACTTTGGGGTCAATTTGCACAAGCTCCATCCCCTTTGTGATTGGCTCTACCGGGTGCTGTTGGCAACTATGCTACCACACCCTGTAAGCAAGCCTCCATTCATCACCCGCATCTCTGAAAAGAGTCAAAGGCATCTCACTGGGTCAACCAGTACCCTGCCCTGTACTGATGAGGGTCAGGAACCCCGAAACAGCTGTCTACTGATGGGTTTCTCTTCCTTTTGGACTAGTCTCTGGTTTGACTGGTAGAGTTTTCTTCCTTGTGGAGAAGACTTAATTTGCATACAATTTTCCCATGGAGCATTGCCTGCAAATCTCTCTACACTTCCTTGGATCTCTTCAATGAGAACCAACATCTCCCCCATGACCTACACTACCCTATGAAATATGAGAACAATTCAATACCTCTTCTGGTACCCAGGGCATTAGATCAACATGTTGGAGACGTTTTCCCCCCAACTTTTGGTAGATTTTGCAAAACTACCATCGTCTAACAGCCGAAGAGTCAGACATTGAGGAAATCGGTGCTCGATCATATCTCAAGAAAGCTGCTGATCAGTCACAACCATATCCTTGTGTGTTCCTAACAACAGTAGGATGAAGTACAGATCTTTAAGATTATGTTTAGAAGTTGTCCCTTTTTCATTTTTTATGGGTTTCGGAAAAATAACATAGCTTAGATTTATATTGTAATTTCGATTTAGGGGGTGGTATTTTATATGTACGTTTCGTGCATTGTCATTAAAATCCTCAGGATAGACTGACTTTCACAAGCAGACGAGTAGCCTGGTTAATGAGTCCTCCTATGACCCCTGTCTCGATGAACACCTGCTTCAATGGGGAAAAAAAAAGCCTCCACAGTTGTGCCTTCGCGCCGCACGTCCACGGCAGACAGACGTCCCCACTTATTTAATAGACATCTGACCCTCCTGAGTGAATGCTAATTACTGCCAAGAGAAGTTGCCAAACAGACTATTAAAAGTTACACTGTCAGTCATGAATCAAAGAGAGGAGCCCACCGGGGAGATGATGAATGAACTTCCCCGCTGCAATTAAGTATTCAAACAAGCCTCTGATAATATCTCTCCTGACAGGCCTGCCTCCGTGGATTCACACTCTTTATTTATTTGCCAAAGTCTTTAGAAGGTTTTAAAGAGATCACAAAGCAACGCAACAATGCCACCGGACTCTGCTACATGATGCATCTGCTCTCTGATAGAGTAAGGATTGGAGGCATCTCATAAGATTATATCTGTAGGATAGCAGTACGCTTCCGGCATACAAGGCTGGTGGTCTAGGTAGAAACTGTTGGAAAGATCATTGACATTTTTTTTTGTGACGGTAGAGATGAATTTACAGTATAACATGGGTCTTCGCTTATACTGGGTAGAGGGAATACCACCGGTTACTTCGCTTAAGTCGGTAGAAGAGGGTTTTCATTTATACTGGGTAGGAGGAATCCCACTGGCACTCCTCCTATGTCTGTGGTGAATGTATCTGGGTTGGTAGCCCCAGTGATGGGTACGAGAGGACCCTTATTTTATACTGGGTAGAGGGAATCCCACCAGCGCTAAGCCTGTCTGTGGTGCATGCATCTGGGGTGGTAGCCTCAGTGACGGGTGCGAGAGGATCCATATTTTATACTCGGTAGAGGAAATTCCACCGGTTTGGGGTTCAAGTGTCCAAGGTACAAGAGGGTCTTCATTTATAGTCAGTAGAGGGAATCCTGCCAGCAGTCCTCTTAAGTTTGTGGTGCAAGTGTCAAGAGGGGCAATCCCAGTGACCGATGCAATAAGGTCTTCATTTATACTGGGTATGGGTAATTCCATCAGAAGTCTACCTAAGTATGTGGTGCAAATTTTCAGGATGGCAGTGACCGATAGAAGAGGATCTTCATTTCTGCTGGGTAGAGGGAAACCCATTGGCACTCCATCTAAGTCTGTGGTGCAAGTGTACATGGTGACAATCACACTGACGAGTACAAGAGGGTCTTCATTTATACTAGGTATGGGGAAACCCATTAGAACTCTACCTAAGTCTGTGCTTCAAGTTTTCAGGGTGGCAGTTCCAGTGATCAGTAGAAGAGGGTCTTCATTTATACTGGGTAGAGGGAATTCTGCCGGCCCTTTGCCTAAGTCTGTGGTGCAAGCATCCTGGGTGGCAGTCTCAGTGACCGGTAGATGAGAGTCTGGCTCAGTTGCAGAGTCTCCAGTATTTTAGGTGTGGATCACTACATGGTGCTTTTCAGCGCAGTTTAAGCTATTCTCAAAGTGCATGCACGTTTGACAAAGGCCCGAACTGGGCCAAATTGCGTCAAACTGTGATCCAGGCCACCATTGAGATTAAACGCTGAAGTCTTAATTTATACTGGGGGCATTTGGTGTTGTGAGATTTTTTCTGATTTTAGGATGACTTTAGGTTATTTTAGCTCTGTTAGGGCAAGCAATATGCATGTAGCCTTACGATGGCACAGGGAGGACTACTGTATTATGCATCAGTAGGCAACGTGTGTGATGCAGTATGGCATCTCCATATGGCCCATATTTTCTGTAATATTATGTGTGATGAAGCATACCGCAATGTTATTTTCTCATGGTGGTGCAGTATGGATCCACAGCAGGCCATGTGTCATAGGCTGTAGTTTAGCCTATGGTTGATGTTTCATCACAAATATCTAATGCTGTAAATTTCGATGACCCAAAAACATTTGTGCCTTACATGGGCAGACCCTGAGGTACCATAGATTTGCAGTGGAAGTTTACATCTGAATGATAATTCCCCTGATGAGCTGATTTTCAGTGCACTCTTCTTAACGAATGAAGAAAATTGTCCAAAATGGACATCTCCTATAATTTTGTCAAATGCATTATGGTTGTATAGGCATGTGGAAATGATGCGGAGTAGTTTGACCTACTCCGCCTCACAAATTACAAGCTAAAATAGTCGTTTGGATGCATAGCACAGGATAGGCGGTCAACGATCTGATAGCTTAGGGTCCCGCCTCTGAGGAGCTTGAATGGAGCCATGGTTGAGCATTTACACTTCCACTTACAAAAGTCCAAGAGATTGGTGGAGGCAGCCGAATAGAGAACTCAACTATTTCTTCCAGCCCTATAGACAATGGATGGAGCAGCAAGACACATGTACACTCCTTCTCCCAGCGGTAGTATGGTAAGGGGGCTCAGGATCCCACTTCTAGTTATTTATGGGTAGGCCATTGGTGGACCCACAGCAATTAGACAATTATCACCGATCCTACAAATAATGTCCATTATAGGACAGCCTCTTTGACTTTTGGCCCTAGGTTAAAGTGGTTGGTATCTCATGATGTTTTGCATTGTGGCATATTGTTATTATTACAGATGTGTCAGGAGTCACTTCTATGTATAATTTTGTTTCCTCTGGTTATATATTCATATAGGTCTGAAAGAATAATTAGAAATGACATTTATTATATTAAAGGTTTTTTTTTAGAAGTGACAACCTATCCTCACGATCAGATCGTGGGGGTCCGACTCTTGGCACCCCTGACAATCAGCTTTTTGCAGAGGTCGCGCTGCTCAGGTGATCACTGCGGCTTCTTTCTAGGCCAATGATGTCATGTTCATTGGTCACATGACCTAGGCTCAGCTCAGGAATTGACCTGGGCTGCAGTACCAAGCACAGCCACTATACAGTGTACGGCGCTGTGCTGGGTATGCCCTGAGGAGGCTGCAGTGCTCACCGGAGCGCTGCAGCCTCTGTAAAAAAACTGATCAGCAGGGGTGCTGGGAATCGGACCCTCACAATCAGATATTGATGTCCTATCCTGAGGATATGTCATCAATATTCTGCTCCTGGAAACCCCTTTAAGGGACACTCTGCAATCTCTTACAGGCAGAGGTGTTTTTTTTCCGGTTCTGTATTCCTGAATAGAGAGCGCTATGGGATTGTAATGACACTGGGCAAAGTAAATAATAATACCCAACTGCAGGCATCTGGCACTCGGGCTGTCAGTCAGCCGGATGCTGCCTGAGGCGATGGATGCTTTGTATGACAGAGCGATAGCTTCAAAAATGAACTGATTGCCTGGTGTGAGCTAATTCCTTCCAATATTGTGTATGAAAGATTAGACGCGCAGGAAAGGCTTGTTCTGTAATTCTGTTCATATCCTTTTCTGTCGGGTGGGTGCCTTCTGTATATCTGCATGACCCAAATGTTCCTTTTGTGGACCCGTCACCTCTCCTGACATGTAAATGCTTGTATTCTTCATGAAACCACAAATCTGGAGCATCCTTTCTTAGATCTCTGCGTTATGCTGTTCCTTTGTTATTCCTCCACTTAGTGGCCAATCTAGCCATACATTTCTAGGAGGAATATCAGAAAGGGGACCGTGTGCTGTCTGTTCCGCGGGCCGACAAAAATAGTAGAATATGTCCTATTCTTGTTCGTTTTACAGACAAGGAAAGGACTGTTCTATAGATGGCAGGACATTCCGTTCCGCAAAATGCGAAACGCACACGGTCGGTATCCTTCTTTTGCGGATCTGCAATTTGCGGACCACAAAGACGGCTATGGCCATGTGCATGATCCCTTATAGTAGAGGGAGCTCTTTACTACATGCTGCTCTCTTTGAAGTCATTGTGTAGTTGTGGCACCGACTTTTGGCGACGGACCTACACCCGGACAGCTTTTCAGCTGGGTAAGGGGGGGGGGGGGGGGGGAAGGGGGGTGTTGGAGCTCTGCCAATCAGCTAGCATAAGCCATAAATAAGTAACGGTTGGACAACCCCTTTAACGTTTGAAACGTTTGAAACTATCATCAAGACTCCATCTTTCATGTGTGTTGCCAGAGTACACAGTTTCTGGTAAAAAATGTAAGGGGTTATCTGGTAATTAAAGGGCATCTGTCAGCAGTTTTGTACCTATGACACTGGCTGACCTGTTACATGTGCACTTGGCAGCTGAAGGCATCTGTGTTGGTCCCATGTTCATATGTGCCCGCATTGCTGAGAAAAATTATTATTTTTTTTTTATAAATCAGCCTCTAAGAGCAAGGTTTCCATTACACCTAGAGGCTCTGCGGTCTCTGCAACTGCCGCGCCGCGCCCTCTGTGCTTTGACAGGTCCAGCCAGTGAAATCATCATAATGACTGACCATGTCAATCAAAGTACAGAGGGCGCAGCAGTTGCAGAGACAGCAGAGTCTCTAGGTGTAATGGTAACTCCCCCGTTGCTCTTAGAGGCTGATTTATTAAAACTTTTAAATATTTTTTCTCAGCAATGTGGGCAGATATGAACATGGGACCAACACGGATGCCTTCAGCTGCCAAGCGCACATGTAACAGGTCAGCCAGTGTCATAGGTACAAAACTGCTGACAGATGCCCTTTAAATATCAATGGCCTAGCCTCTGCTCTCCTATTATATCGAGTGGTTAGTGGGGGTAATGAGCTCTGGATGACCACCTAATATGGCCAACGTCAGGAATCCTTTGGAGCCTCGCTGTGTGCCCTTGCTATATGTAATAAAAAGCCTATACAGTAGTTTACTGGAGTTTATCAGAAGAATGAATCAGTTGTTTGCCTTCGGTTACTCAAGGACGGTTATTTTTGTATACCGTCAGCGGTGCGTAATGTGGCTGCCGGCTGGTGTCATGACCCACTGCAGCACCCTTACCTGAGTCAAAAGGTCTTATGTTTCACAGAATGAATGAATAAGGCCGAGTTCACACATGGAGAAAGGTTTTTGTCTGTTCTGTGTTTCCATTCCAGCAGGCTCCATGATCTGTACTCGTGTGTCAGGCATGTTGGATGGATTAAAGTAGGTCATCCCATCCCTGGGACATGTGAAGGAAGGGGCCGCAGAAGCTTAGCCTCATGACGTTAAATATTGATGACCCGCGCTGTGCACACGCTGGCAGAACGTGGTGGCTGCTAAGTGATGCTGCCGGGAATGAGGGCACTTTTAACATGGGCATTAAAACCTGAAGCAACCAGCCAAAGATCTATTGTATTAACTCTTTCCCCCCAAGTGGCTCGCCAAGAACGAGTACCTTGGTAGAGGAATAGTGACAACGGGTTTTCCTGAAGTCTCGGCGCCAGCTAGAATAGTTTTGGTGCAAATTTGGAGCTGTGCGAACAAGGACGGACACAGAATTCCTGCAGCTTCAAATAATAAAGCCTTCAGCTGTCCGTGTGCCAGGACCTTGTGCCTCCCTGTGGCACCGTATTATGGAGATGCTTCTAGAGTAGAGCCGCCCATAGAGCATGCCACAGCAGAAAAAATAGTATGCCTCCGCATGACATGGAAGGTATATAGAGTGCATTAGGCTCTCGTATACTCTATACAGCTTTGGGTTGTCCCGAGCTGTAACGCAGTTGTGTGCCGGAGGCCTTGGCCTCCTCATGCTCGCAAACAGTCCAAATTTCGTTGCGACAATCCCACACACTGGCTCGTGAAAGGGGCAGGACTTGCATAAGCCTTTTTTAGGTTTGTGGGAGACTTTTAAAGAATTGGGCACATTTCTTTTTATTCTGGCAGCCTATTTGGACTATTCTGTGGAAGGGTACAAAATCTTCTCATGCGTAACCCCCAACTTTAAGGAAATGAAAATAGGTGGAAATATAGGCAGATTTACTAACCCTGTAGATGGTGTAAACTTAGAAGAAAGTGTTTGTCCCTGCACCAAATTTATCATCCAACCTGAGCCACGGTGATAAATCTGGTGTAGGTCCTAACTCTATACCATCTTACCATCTATGGGTTGGCTTAGTCCAAGTTGACCACGCCCCATTTCATGCTAAGCCACACCTCTTGCCTGTCAAGCCACACCCATTTCTGTGCTAGACGTGGAGACTTTTTCTAAACCTAGATGAGCCAAATTGCACTCCAAAATCTAATTGCACTCACATCAGTAAATGTGGACTTTTGTAGGAATGCATGTGTGTTATATGTCATACAGCACAGTGGATGGTATCCAGTTATTATATGACCATGTTTGAATAGCTTCTTATGATTTTTTTATTTTTTTATCATGAGGGGTTCAAATGGTGGCAATCTACTGGATACACAAGGGCAACAATTAAAGTAGACCCCCACTAACAAGACCCATATAACACGTTTGATGAGAAATCACTAAAGTATAACCGATTAAGCCATACCTATATTTAGATGACTTTATCCCCGGCTCCAGCAGGAGTGCGGTGTGGTAAAGCTTATTGTGGCAGAAGGATGGCTTCAAGATCCCGAGCATGTACTAGAACGGGAACCTGATCTGTCCCCGACACCGAGACACCTGTGCTTGTTGTCACTTCTCACATTGGAACTGATGTTCTCTGCAATATCCATCCATACAATGAGCCGGGCCTTCTCACTGTCCAGTACAAATCCATCCAGGGCAATGTCCGGTCTCCCTCTTAAGAGTCCAATGAACGGCTATAGGTGTAGCTAAGTTTGCGTTGATGTGTGCCCTGTATGCCTTATAGCGCATGTGAAGGTTGTGGTCAGTATCATTGAGAAATACAGCGCCCCCACTAAGGGTATGCTCACACGGTCAAGTGTCTGCATGCAGTTTTGGAAGCCAAAACCAGAAGTGAATTAAAAATAAAGAGGAGAAGTCGTATCTGTTAATTAGACTTTCTCTCCTTTTATGATCCACTCCTGAATTTGTCTTCCAAAACTACGTGCAGAAACCTGACAGTCTGGGCATACCCTAACACGTCGGACATTTCTCCTGAGTAGAGACCCCCTCTATGTGTCTATTTACCCTTATAAAGCATATATAAGGGTGTTCCCTTCATGAAACAACACTGATAACCTTCTAGTCTGCTGATTATGAGTAATTATGGTCTCCTGCATAGGAAACCAATGGTGTGTTGCCTAGACATAATCGCTGGCGGTGCCGTCTGGCAGCCACTTATACCTCATTAATTGGAACTAAATTTGCAATTTCAGGAGAGATAGCCGTCCACTAAATATCGTATTTCCCACACCATAAGATGCAGCTAGGTTTTAGAGGAGGAAAATAAAGAGAATTTTTTTTAATCAGACCTCAGATCAGAGCCCCTAATCTTCATCAGATCTCATATCAGAAGCCCAATCTTCATCAGATCTCAGATTAGACCTCCAATCTTCATGAGACTTCAGATCAGACCCCCAATCTTCATCAGACCTCAGATCAGATCCCCTAATCTTCATCAGATCTCAGATCAGACCCCCAATCTTTATCAGATCTCAGATCAGACCCAAATCTTCATCAGACCTCAGATCAGACCCAGAATCTTCATCAGACCTCAGATCAGATCCCCAGTCTTCATCAGATCTCAGATCAGACCCCTATTCTTCATCAGACCTCAGATCAGACCCCTAATCTTAATCAGACCTCAGATCAGACCCCTAATCTTCATCAGACCTCAGATCAGACACTCTATTCTTCATCAGATCTCAGATCAGACCCCCAATCTTCATCAGATCTTAGATCATACCCCCAAACTTCATCACATCTTAGATCATACCCCCAATCTTCATCAAATCTCTGATCAGACCCCAAATCTTCATCAGACCTCAGATCAGATCCCCAATCTTCATCAGATCTCAGATCAGACCCCTAATCTTCATCAGATCTCATCTTCATCAGACCTCAAATCAGACCCCTAATTTTCATCAGACCTCAGATCAGACCCCTAATCTTCATCAGACCTCAGATCAGACACCCTAATCTTTATCAGATCTCTGATCAGACCCCCAATCTTCATCAGAACTTACCTCTCCTGCTCCAGATGGCACCTTCACTCAGGAGATCCTCTTCCTGTAGCCCTGTACTGTGACCTGACATTACACAGCATCAGTCCATAGTGCGTGCTTACACAAACTATGCCCTGACGCTGTACGCTGTAAAGACACAGCATAGCGTCCGGAGAAGACCAGGGAACAGTGAGTAAGGGTACTTTCACACTTGCGTTGTTGAATTCCGGCAGGCAATTTCGTTGCCGGAACTGCCTGCCGGATCCGGAAATCCGTATGCAAACATATAGCATTTGTTTCCGAATCCGGATGTGTATCCGGCTGACAAATGCATTGAAACACCGGATCTGTCTCTCCGGTGTCATCCGGAAAAACGGATCCAGTATTTATTTTTTTCACATTTTTAAAGGTGTCCGCAGCTTGGGAAACCGGATCCGGTTTTCTGGAATACTTGGTACCGGATCCGGCATTAATACATTTCAATGGAAATTAATGCCGGATCCGGCATTCCAGCAAGTGTTCCGGAATTCTGGCGGTATTTTCTCCAGCCAAATACCGTAAGAGTGACTGAACTGAGGACATCCTGATGCATACTAAACGGAATGCTTTCCATTCAGAATGCATTAGGATAAAACTGAAGCATTTTTTTTCCGGTATTGAGCCCCCGTGACGGAACTCAATACCGTAAAACTTTAACGCAAGTGTGAAAGTACCCTAAAGCCAGCACCCACTATATTTACTGCTCCCTAGTGCTGCTGTACTAATGAGCACTTCCATTATGAAAGCGCTCATTAGTATACTCATTATAGGACACACTGCCATTTTCCCCCCACTTTTGGGGGAATAGTCTGTCTTATAGTGCGGGAAATACAGTACTTTAGTTATCTGAGGCTTCATTCACATCTGCTATAGGAGAAGAACAGTAAGTCGGAAGCATCAAATCTGTTGCGTGATGGACATAAATGGGGCCTGGCATTTTTAATGAAATCTCTGACAGCGGCTCCTGATGGAGTATCCAGAGCAGATGTGAAGAAAGCTTAAACTGTATGGTCAGATTTCATTGTAATTTTACTCATGAACTAGGAAGACCACAATGAACTCTAGGTCCCAACCAGGTATTGTGCAGGAGATATATAACGTAATGGAAATGCTAGGACACCAGTAAGAAATGCCGTATCCGAGGTGGAGTCTTTGGGGTCTGCTGGAGCAGCTCTTTAAACACTACCCCTTTCCCATCATTTCTCGGCTACGTAGTAGAAGCCTCCTTGGATTCTCAGACACCGCTTCTTGCGGATTACATACCTCCCGAACGTTGAGGATTTCTGTCTAATGTTATCCCATGTTGTACATCTTGATCGATTGTTTTATTGACCAAAGCAAGAACAACAAATCAAAGGAGTCAAAATTGCCCCCGTTGTCTCTGGTTCTTCAAGGTGTCACCAGATGAAGGCCCAGAGGAGTAGTCAGAGATGGATAACTGATTGCTGAAATACTGATCATTAAAAAGAAGTAAAATAATATATTGAGCAATAAAACCAATATACAAGGAGATTGTTAAAGGGCTTCAGTCACTCCGATGGGACGCATAATGTAGTGACAGAGAATCTGATTCCAGCGCTGGGTCACTTACCCTTGAAAATAATCTAGTTTTCATAAAATCACTGCTCATTAGCTGCAGTGGGACCTGAGCATTGAGCCCACTTCCTTGTAACCTCGCATAACCACCGCTGTTTGACAGCTTTCTCCCTGTGAATCAAGCTGTAAATGAAGGAACCATGGAGCTGACAGCTCATGAATATTGAGGGCATCACTGCATTGGACTTGGTCCCGTCGTAAGTAACGGTACAGCATCTTCAGAAGTAACTGAAGACCCAACGCTGGAATCAGTCTCTGCCGCTACGTTCTGCTGCCATCAGACTGATCAAATGATGGTCCTTGTCTGTTTTTTTGGAACCACATTGCAGTGTTGATTTCTGAATAAGCCAGCATGGTGTTACTATTTTACCTTCAGAGATGGCCTAAAGTTACCCAATATGAAATATCAGATCTGATTGGACTGGTGGTCTCCAGCCTGATGTGCTCCATGCAGTTGCAAAACTACAACCCCCAGCATGCCTTCACAGCAGCAGGCTTTAATGGAGGAAGCAGTTTCATGCTCACCCTGGCCTGACCTTCCACCTCCTCCATTTCATGGTCGGTGTCGGCAGGTTTGCGCAAAATAAGGTGGGTGCAACTAGAAGAAAAACTCAGAATAGAACTTGTGCAGGACATATCATCGTAAGCAATTGACCATAGTGATCAAAATCAGGTTGTCTTCTTCTGGACCTTTAGGGACCATTGTTGTGTTAGAGCTTGGGCCCACCAGAGGGTCCTCTGGTACTATGGTTGGCCAGTGTGATCCTAGGACCCTGGTTCTTCCAATAGGTAGTGGTCCCCTATAATATATGTGCTGTACCGTTATAAGAACATTTCTAGTTCTGAGGCCCATTGAGACATTGGCCTATTTAGAGAGAATATCTACTCGTACTGCTGCCCCTTATAGAAATGGGAGGAGAGGTTTCGCATCTGACCGGAGCTGATGTTCCCTTCTCTGCTCGGAACGTGATAATTATCTGCTCCGGCATTTGACAAAGTGATTTATGAGTCAAGCTGGCTTTGTCTGTAAATAAACTCAACAGGGATAGCCGGGGCTCAGCATGTGAAGCCAAGCATTGTTAGGTATCCATTATGTGGAGTCATGTTTAACCTGTTCTCGTTATTTAAAGGAACCGTATACACGTCTTACATAACTATCCCATCATGATAGGTGGACTACAGTAAAACTGAGAGGGACCCGAGAAGTGCCGGGTAGTGAAAGATTCTGCATTATCCTTTTAATTGAACCTTTCGGCAAAAAGCCATCATAATATGCACACATGATGTACACATACATCATGCTGATTACATGGGCTCAGAAGCTGCGCGATCTCTGCCGGACCCTGGTGGTGATTGACCGCCAGGCTGCCATCCGGGATCAGAGAAGTTTCTGATCCCGTCCGTTTAAGCCTTTAAATGCTGTGGTCAATGTTTAGACTTGTATTTTTTTATGTGTAACTTATTTATATTAACCGTCTATGTCATGGATGGATGGAGGGCCATTCTCCTGTAATACTACATTTCGCCTGTAGTGGCCACTACGGGGAAAACAAGCAGCCCACAGGAACTTCAACCTGCAAGATCACACCCTCCAAAATCGGTAGTTAACTTTACCTGGTTGTAGCCCATGCTGCACAGATTCTTCCACAGGCTTCTTCCCCTAGATTCCCCTTTCACAAGAAATTGGTGCCATATGTGCCATTGAGGCCATACACTGTCACGGTATGTGTGTGATGGCTTTCTGACTGCTTATTGAGTGTGGCAATGAAGTGATGCTGCCTCCCTCTGTCTAAACACTTAAAGGCTGCAGTCGCTATTGACCACAGCATTTAAAGGTTTTTTTTGTAGGTAGTTCATGACATAGACTGGTCTGATCGTTGTTCGTTGGCTATAGTACATTACATGTTGTCCATCGCTGTGCAGCCCACACAGGGTTAAGCAGGTAAGGACAGCCGCCCATTAATGTGTCTGTGAGGTTTTTGCAGTGGAACAAGAGCTGCCGGTGTCTGATGCGTTCGGATAGTTAAGAAGCAGCGGCGATTCGTGTCATGGAAAGGAATTGATCATTTGATTAATATTCTGTCTGAGGGGTATTGACCGGTGAGCTCATCCATTCTGAATTATTCATCATTTATTCCCCCGCTACTGTAAATCACTGGTGGAGGGCACAGAGGCTGAGTCACTCTTTTAAAAACCTCTTTTAATCATACATAGGCAACCTAAAGGGCTAGCCAAAAATGATGCAAGGTGCTATGACTGAGAGAGTACTTTATTTCCTCTAATTTATGAGTCTGCAGACTCCTGGTTCACCAATAATTTCCTCCTTGTGGACTAATAATAACCAAAAGATGGAGCCGCGCTATTGTTAAAACCACCCTAAATTAGGGCATTTTAGATACACTCTGGTGTTCCAGATCATGTACCCCCCCCAGGGGTTAATATCCACGCGTGGCTGAGAGACTGAACACTGACACAGAAGTTGGTCAAAGCAATCTCTAACTTTAATTACATGGGCTAAGCGTATATACATCTTCAGTAGAGGGCAGTCCTCACTGAGGCTAAAACATTGTTTCATTGGTCAAAAAGGAAGAAGAGATAAGAGAGAGGAGATAGCACCCTGGCTTCTGCGCACTGGGTCCTACTTTGGAATGTGAACTAATGTAAACATCTGGTTGCCATCGCCATTTTGTAATGGAGTTTATTCTAACAAGAATACTGCCTACGTCATATGTGACACTTCAAAGAGGTGCTTCTCTATATGCAGTGAATAATATATACATATCATCAAGCCATATGGTTGGCTTACGCATTCCACCACACTCTATGGGACACCTGTAGAAAGATGAGAAATCAGACACTTCCCACAGCACAGCTCTTTGCCCCCCTCTCTCTCCTCTCCAGTCTTGAAACAATGAGGGGGGTGGGTGGGCACTTGGAAGTAGAAAAAGTTAACTCATTACAATCCTAAATATACAAAGTATAGAATAAAATTTACACATCTTTAACACTATTTGCCTCCGGGGAGCATAGAGTAGTGGGACCCTCGCTACATGCTCCTCTGACGTGAATGTAAACTGTGTGGTCTGGAGCAAACTGAAGGGTCTGCAATCTGTATACTACGACCATGTTTACCAGTTGTTATTGGAGTTGGGGGGCAAATATAGGGGGTGCACCATTCCGAGCCAGTGGCTGGACCCTAAGCAAGTTTTCATCTTTCGTCTTGCAATCAAATAGCAAGGGTGAAGAACATGCTGACCAATTTTGGAGTTGGCAAATTGGGGACAAATAGGCGCCATTCCAGGGTACTAGCCTCAAAATGAGAGACAGTCCCTGCATATTCGGGACCGTTGGCAACTATGGAAGAATAGGCCTTAGGGTCATGCTGCCCTCCCCTCCTGAGAAGGACTTGTGGGTTGAGAAAAAAAAATTAGGAGCTACTATTCGTGGAAACTGGGTTGGTGCGTTATCATTCTGCACCAGAGGGTGCCCCCCGTTTTCAATGAATGCAGAGAATTAGGGGAGCAAACAGGCACCAGACCCTTTTGAATACTTACCTATATGTCTCTCTGGGTCGCTCCATGTCCTCCAGTGATCTGATCAGATATTCCCCCCCTTTCTTGCACGACCACTTTGAGGGCTTAGATTCTGTTTTTTTTTTCCAACCTATTACCCACCATCTTCATACCCCAGTGATTTTACTATTTAAAGGGGTATTCCGGCTACTGCAAGTTTCTTTGTTCTGTGGGTAACTCGATATTTGGCTATCTCCAGCAGTCCCAATATTGATGAATAGTGCGTCAATCTGCCTCTCCATTCATTTTGGGAGGCCTCGTTCTCATGATCGTGGGAGTCCCAGAAGTCACACCCCCACCGATCTAACAGTTATCCCCTATTCTATGGATAGAAGATAACTTGAAGTAACTGGAATACCCCTTTAATGCTGGATTGTAGTCCACACCTTAGTCTGGCAGGATTGGCCTCCCCATACAGGCTCTGTAGATGAGGTGACACATTGGGAGCTTATCAAGGAGAACATGCGGGTCGGGGAAGTATTTAATTTTTTTATTACATCGTATTTGCATTTACATCCATCAGAAAGCGATCTTTCTCGTGTCGACTGCCAGGCACATGTCACCGCTGATGGGGGCTCATTAATAAATATTACATTTCATATCATATCCATAAAACCAGATTGTTGTTTTACCAAATCTTATTATTTATTGAGCAAAAGTCCTGTAAATTAAATGCAGCATTTAAAACACAAGCCACATTGCATCCTGGCCCTGCCCGTATCCTTTAAGGGGATGTTCATCTCTGAAAAATGCGTATAGGAGACATAAATAGGAATCCAGAGAAGACTCTGCAGACATATTGTTTTTCCTGTATCTCTTTTTCTTGGGGCCCAAGGGCCATGGGATTCCTTTATAAGACCCCATAGATATCTTAAAGCTGTACCATCCTACCTCCCACTTAAAGGGGTTATGCAGTGAAAATCAGACATCCTATAGTACATGACAATCTTTCTAACAAAGCTAGAACCAGCCCTGTACCTCACATGGATCCAGAGATCTCCCCATTCATTGCCCCAATTTCTGCTAGTTTTACTTCAAGCTGGTGGCTGTAACTGCTGCTACAGCTTCTAACAAGATATAACAGGTGACAGTTGAAGATTTAAACTGATCGCGTGCGACCACCGCAGTAAGGTGGACAGAGAAATAAATAAGAAACAACGGATACATTTTATTGAATAGCTCAGCGGCTAAACTAATTACATGCAGCTACAAAAGTATTCAGGTCCATGTGCTGGTTTGAATAACGTCAAAGATGTTTTTTTTGTGATGCAACTCCTATAATTCTCCATTCAGTAGAAGTTTATTAACCGATTGCAGTCGCTCTTTGCTCCCTCGGTCCTAATTACACTGCTCCACTGCGCGCACACATACTCTTGTTGTTCGCCCTACCCTTCCGAGATATTATTATTTTTTATCTCTTGAATGTTAGAACTGCCTCATGCAATTTGCATTGCAGTATAAATCATGTACTTCATGCTTTAATTAACATTAATTAATATTAATAGAGCTCCCGTCTTGGGGAGCGATTTTAATGTCATGATTTCCGCTCTTTAGTCTGCAGCCTCTTCCTGGAATGATGAAATTTTCGGCAGGTTGCAGAATGGTCGTCAGTTGGCATACAGAAAGGCTTCTATAATAAGGCCGCAATTGTGCCGTAGCCAGGAGCGACCAATTAAAAGTCTTATCTACAACGGTCCAATTAAAGTAAAGCCAGACTGCGGTGGATGTAATTCACTTACTGTACGGGAATTTTAATTCATCGGATTATACACAGAGGTGGAGGTAATTTTGTCACAAGGTCTCTGTCGCTTCCTATTATTTGTGTGATCAGCTCTCTTTTTACGTCCCCGAACTATATGGAGATTAATTATAATCCGGCTTTATGCATATTCCATATGGAACATACAAGCCTCCAGTGTCAGATTGAAAGATTCCTATTTGAAGAACCCAAAAGACAGTTGTCCTTAGAAAAAGCGCCGCGCTCCGCTTGCCATTTATGTGCACATCACCGCAGCCTGCCGGTCAGTGGCCTCAATGGTGACATCTGCCGGCATTGGCTAGCAGTGGTGACACGTGTGTAGACGGCACATCACACTTCTGGTCCAGCGGAGACCAGAAGTAGAGGAGAAGGGAGCCTGGTGCTGGACCACGAGCACTAGGTGACGTGTGAGACTTTTTTTTTAACATTTGCACCCCGACTGGCCTTCTGAAGAGGGGTTTCTGGTCTCGGGGAACCCCTTTAACTTTGTGCATCTAAATGCAAGAGTGCTCGCTAAATATGTATATTTGGCATGACCCACTGCCGGAATCCCTGTAATCAGAAGAGTCCAGCTCTAGAGAGAAGATTAAGGGACCCTGCAGACTACCCCTTACTAAGCCTCATTGCCGCACTATATGTGCAGCAGTTTCCTGATAATCATCTTTTTTTTTCACAGGTGGAAGTACCGTATTTTTCGCTCTATAAGACACACCTGCCCATAAGATGCACCTAGGTTTTAAAGTAGGAAAATAAGAAAAACAATATTTTCATCAAACTTCAGCTCAGAGCCTGAATTAGACCCCCAATGTTAATCAGACCTCAGATCAGACCCCCAATGTTAATAAGACCCCTATTTGGAACACACTCCTATTGTTTATAAGACCTCCATTCATACCATCACACCTCAGATCAGACCACCATGCTAATAGAGCTCAGATCAGAGGAAAAAAAAATCTACTTACTTCTCCCTGTCCGGATGGCGCCGCTGCCGCTCCTAAGATCCAGCTCCTGATCTTCTGGCCACGTTGTGCTGTGATCCAACATCGCACAGTGTGAGGTCACAGACGGCGCCAACGTCCTCGCGCTGTGCGCAGGTCACAGCACAGCGTGCGGCTGTCAAAGACCAGGAAGCAGTGAGTACAGAGCTACCACAGGGAGCGCTGCATTTTCTACCCGGTCCTCCTGTACTAATAAGCACTCATTAGTATTCGCCCCATAAGAGGAACTGATATTTCTCCCCCCCCCCCTTCGGGTGGAAAAATGCGTTTTATAGGGCAAAAATACAGTAATCCCTATTTTATAATCATTCTGCCCTTACTGTAACGAACATCCCTTCTCCCTGCACTGATACAGAGCCTGTGCTGGTCTTGTGTTTATATACAGCAGCCAATCAGAGGAAGCAGAGAGGAGGGAGAGAGCAGTAGCCTGAGCCAATGATAAAGCAGGGGGTGTGTCTTAGACTACCTCAGACCCCCTGTAGACACTGCAGCTAAACTGTAGTCACAGATCACAGTGCTGCCCTCAGCATTCGGCGCAGGCGCGGTGAGGGAAAGACGCTCGCAGGTTGCCAGCTTCCTCACCGCGCCTGCGCCGAATACTGAACAGCACGAGATTTCACCAGAGCACAGGGCTGGCAGACAGATGCGAGCGCTGCCTGGCCCTGTCAATCAGGACTTGGAGGGAGGCGACAAAGGTGGGAGAACGGAGCCTCTAGGAGCAGGAACAACCCCCCCCCCTGCACCTAGAGGCTAATTATCATGTTATAAAAGATAGATTTCTGGCGTAACGGGGGCATAGATAAAAGTAGGAATAGGCTAGTTAGGTTTAGCTGACATTAGCACATCACTAATGTCAGCTAGCTTAATAGGGTTAAATCTGGTGACAGAAGCCCTTTAAGAAGAAGGAAATCATTAACTATACTTCTTGTGTGATGAGGGACGAAAGTATCATCAGAGAAAAAATAAATAAGTTAAACATGGCTGATTCCAGCATATCCCATATGCCTATTAAAATAATTTTTTTGCAAATCCGTCCAAAAATGACCAGTTCTGGAGAACTCAGTGTATTGTGTTTAAGCAGCTTTAAATATAGGATCAACCAAATAATAATATAATTTATTTATCACCACAACATAAAATAATGCAATTAATTAACACTGAAGCAGCGAGCCACCGTGATATCTTCTGGAAGCTTTCGGTACTGACTGGTAGGAATCAGGTGAAGACGTCGCTCTGTATTCCAGACACAGATAGAGAGAGATGGGCACCATGCTCCTCCGCTCTGTCATTACCCTGCCGCTATAAATCTGCCAGAGAGAAGCTGCCAGGCTCCTGCGGGGTCTCTGTTGCTCTTGTTTTCATTGCCAGCTCTCATGGGTAAGCTCGGAAAGCCTGCATCACACCAGGTCACGTTACTGATGCTCGTTCCAGATCAGAGTAGTGTCAATGTAGGGAATTTGGAAAAGCAACTCGGCCTGGATACCGGGATAAGGGGAGCAGGTCACCTCCTAACGCCACCCTCATACTATCCCTGACCTCCTAACTGTATGAGCCGGCCTCGATGGTAGGGGGCTCATACTCCGGATCCTGAGTCCTTCTCACCCTAACGATCCCTGAAATAGGAGTTTGGAATGAGAGACGACCGGTTCATCCACGACACGGATGAACCGGAGTCTCAGACAGGCCTAGCAACTGGGAGCAGACAGCAAGCAAAAACACATAGCAGCAGGTAAGAGCCTAGCGCAAAACAAGCACAAGACAAGACAAGCACTGAAACAACAGCACTTAAGTGCCACAAAGACTGGGTGGAACAACTACTGCTTGCTGACTTGTGGTTCCCCCTCCGAGGAACCCCTGGGAGTGGGACCCCTTACCAGAGGTACAGACAAACAAGGGGATGTCTAGCAACCACCCCAGGCAATATACCAAAGATACCAGACATAGAACACCGAACTAGACATTAAAAGAAATCCCCAAAACAAACCCACATCAAACATAACAACAGGTAAGGTAGGGAACAAGGAGGAGAACACAGGGAGACATCACTAAAGAACTTGATGTTTCACAAGGAGGCCCTCACGGACAGGTGACACATCCAGAGAGGAGCAAAGCTCCTTCTCCTACAGAGGCAGACAAACAACTTACCTCAAGCTCACAACTCCAGTATAAGAAGAACCATGAGGCCACACCCAGCTCCACCTTGCACACCTTAACCCCGTACACACCAAAATGGGAAGAAACACCAAACTTAAAGGGGAAGTGTCCAAACATGCTAAAACAACACGTAGCCACCGGCAACAAGCATGCACGGCACAAGTGTCACAGTCCACTACCACCAGACCATGACACAGCCGTGACAAGTGGACCTGTGACCCCGTACACTAAGCAGCAATTTAATAAATATCTAATATATAAAGCTGAGTGTACTGTGAGGTCACTTTTAAGGGAGTGGGGTACATTGGAGGTCACTGTTAAGGGAGCGGGGTACTGTGGAAGTCACTGTTAAAGGGGCAGTCACTGTGGAGGTCTCTGTTAAGGGGGCCTGGAATGGTGGAGGTCACAGTTAACACGGACCTTAGGTTTTAGTCCCCTTAAGGGGTGGGTTCTGTAGAGGTCACTGTTAAGGAGGAAGGCTTCTGTGGTTGTCACCGTTAAGAGGGTGGGGTGCTGTTGAACTCACTGTTAAAGGGAAAGGCTGCTGTAAAGATTAAAGTTTATGGGGTGGGCTGCTGTGGAGGTCCCATTTTATGGAGATGGGGAACTGTGGGGGGGGGGGTCAGTGTTAAGGGGTGGGGGACTGTGGAGGTCACTGTTAAGGGGGCGGGGTACTGTATAGGGGATACTGTCAATATATTTTAACGACACACACAAACATTAAATGAAGTAGATTAAATATAAATATACCCGTGCGAAGCCGGGTCCTTCAGCTAGTATTATTATAAAAAAGCATTATTACGCCAGTACAGTACATCAGTAAATAGAGTGGCTCTTAACCCCCTTCCCCCAAATAAATAAATAAATAATATATGGCATTTGCAATGACTTTATACGTAGGCATCTGATCTGATTTCATATCTATGAATCAGACAGGATGAAAAAAATATGGTTTCCTGCTGCACTGGATGAGGCTTTTCTCACCTAGAAGCATTACTTAGCTCATGCAGTACCCAACTGAGTGTGCTACAGCAACATACCAATGTCCTGCCACTCTGAGCTAGGTACTTGCCAACAGTCCTGATTTTGCTGGGACAGGACCTATGCAAATAAAAGTATGGGTGTTTTGGGGGGGCGTTCCAAGCTGGCTTGGGGTTTAAAGAGCATCTGTTAGCAGACTTGTACCTATGACACTGGCTGACCTGTTACATGTGCACTTGGCAGCTGAAGACATCTGTATTGGTGTCATGTTCATATGAGCCCGCATTGCTGAGAAAAATGATGTTTTAATCTATGTAAATGAGCTTCTAGAAGCAACAGGGGCGTTACCGTTACATCTAGAGGATCTGCTCTCTCTGAAACTGCTGCGCCCTCTGCACTTTGATTGACAGGACCAGGCAGTAAAAAGGTCATCACGCCTGCCTGGCTCTGTGAATCAAAGTGCAGAGGGCGTGGCCTAATCAGTGAGTGACAGCTACCTCTGTGTGATTAGGACCACCTACATGACTCATTAGCTCAGAAAGAGCAGACATTTGTAATTTAGATGAAAGCAATACAAGTTTTACTAAATCTTTTCCGACGAGACTATACGCCCACCTGCTCAGCTCCTCCTGCTCTATAAAATTCTGCCTGCAATTTTCATTATGACAGCTTCCCTTTAAGTGTTCAGATTTAGACTTTTTAAATCTTGGTATTGTGGGGATTCGCTCTGGTAGTTAGGACTAGTGGATGCAGTATAGAGGCAAAGTACACAGTTCTTGAATCAAACAACGGTGTTTATTTATCACAAAACGCAGGTGGCTTAGTGACAGTGTTTGTTCACACACAAGGAAAGTCCATAAACAATAAAAGTCACCTTTTCTCCTGGGTGTTAATTCACACCCTGTTAGCAGTTCCGCCTCATCAAGTCCATGGGGGGCCTGTTCGCCTTTAGAGGGGCCTGAGTCCTCCAGCCCAGCTCAAACCTCAAATCCCAGCACAGCCCCCAGTTCACAGCACACAGACTCCTGAGCTCCACTATCAGAGGGAGGTAAATCCACCACATCTGGCAGTGCTGGCTGGTTTTCATGCCTGGCAAAATCTGGCCTGGAACATGGGGAGTAGTCACCCACCCAGCACTTTGACTACTCCCAGTAAGAGCCATCTCGGATCAGCTATGACAGCCATGCTAAATCTCAAGGTGTCAATTTAGCAATAGCTGCTGCTGACACATAATATACCTGCTCTTACTTCACGGAGGCCAGGAACCTCGGTGACACATATCTTTCATCCTCAATGATTCCAGGTACCTTCTTACAGTGTGTATAATACTATGTATGTGCACCGCCATACAATCTAGTGCAAAACACAAATGGAACAGTTGCCCATAGCAGTCAGTGGTCCTTTCGGGAAAAGGAACGCATCAACTTCATTGGCTGCTAGGGGTAACTAATCCACCATTTGATAAATGCATACTGGTCAACGATCCCGATTTTGCTGGGACGGTCCCGCAAAAGGGCAGGGTTTTGCAAAAAGTTCCTGGAAAGAGGTGGGGTTTTGAAAACTCCACCCAAAAGTAGCAGTTTTAGAGTTGTTCCTAGGGGGCGGGGCTTAATTTATAAATTTTTGGCTATTTAAATGCTGGCAGGTATGTAAATGTCGGCCAGGGACAGTCTAACTGCTGGTAATGTAAAATGTCAGCCCGCAGGTAAAGAAAGGGGTTTCTGTTTCCAAAAATTATATTTTTGAAGAGGGTAGAGAGTGAAGCTGAGGTCCTCAGTCACCATTGCAGAGCTTGTTGCAAAGCTTCCATGCTGGGAGTTGTAGTCTGGCAGCGCCTGCAAAGCCTCTGGGCGAGGATCCCTGCTTTACACTATGTGATTGATCGGCGTGCGGCTCGGTAATAAGTGCCATACATAAATCATGTTCTGACTTTGTCCTTTTTCCAAGACTCTCAGGAGTCGAGCGCCGCATCCCACGTCAGGGGTGATTGATCTGGAGACGGAAAAGCTGATGTTTTCCCTTTTTTTCTTGCAGGTTACCGAGAAGGATTACTGTGGAAGAGGGGACGTGACAACGGACAGTTTCTCAGCAGGAAGTTTGTGCTTTCAGAAAGGGAAGGAGCACTCAAATATTTTAATAAAAATGACGTAAGTAGATCTTTATGCATTCTTGTTGAAGGTGTCCTCCAAGATTTCAATTGATGACCTATGGTCGGCTGTTTCGGGGTAGCTCCGGCCCTGGAAATAGGTGCCAAAATGAGGACCTATACTGGGGATCCTGTCATCTGATTGGTCAGTTAGGTAGCAGATGGTGCCTGATCCCAACCTCTGCACCCTACAGTGCCATCCAGGTCTATAGAGAGCCACTGGAGAGAGTATTACTATTACCTGAATATGTGCAGTGCAACAGGGGTCCACCCCCGAGGAGTCAAGATTCATGTTTGGGACGATTTTTAAGTGTAATAATTTGGAATATTTGCGGATCCCCCATCTTGCTGCTCAGTGTAACCTGTGCTCCTAAATGCAAGAATATATATGCTTTATATGTCCATAAGTGTTTTGCGGTCTGCAAATTGCGGATCAGTAAAACATGGAGACCAGCTGTGTGCGTTCCGCATTTTGCAGACCACACATGGCTTGCCCTATGATAGAAATGCCTATTCTTGTCTGCGATTGTGGACAAGAATAGGACATGCTCTATCTTTTTTGCAGGACTGCGGAACGGATCTACGGATGTCTTCGGCACACGGTGTGCTTTTGTGGCCACATTGAAATAAGTGGGTCTACACCCGTTCCGCAAAATTGCGGAGCCAGAAGTACGGACGTGTGAATGGACCCTTAGCAGGCATATGACAGATGCAATCCAGTATTACATGGGGGAGTATATATCTCGTGGACGCACAGGGTTGCTCCTGCTGTCTGCAAAGCCATCACGTGTTATAGCAGCAACTGGTTAGTCTCCTGCTGCTGCTTTTTAGCCTCGCGTTAATGCAGGTTTGTCTCTCACTGCTGCAAATTAGCCTCCATGAGGGCCTTCACAACAGCCTCCATTTTGTCGTGGAGCACTGGTTGTAATACAGCTGGTGTAATGTACGACATACAACCGTTCTTGAAAAATGCAGAAACCAAAAATATCGGCGTTCACGCCAGCCTCACTGCTCTTTCCCACGTCATCCACCAATTGTGGGGTTTCTCTTTGGTAGATAGGGTAAGCGGGCGCAGTACAGAGGCAAAATACAAGTTCTTAACTCAAACGTCAGTGTTTATTGACACTTGAGGCAATTGCACAAAACAGCATGGAACTTTGCAGTCTTGGTCTTAATTCACACACAATGGAAAGTTCATATAACACAAGTCACCTTGTTGGCAGTTCTGCCTCCAGTAGTCCACAGCAGGCTTTAGGGGGCCTGTTTCCCCAGCGTGCGGCTCTCAGCCCTCCAGCACGGCATAAAGCCTCAGATCCCCAAAACAGAGACTCAGCTGCTAAACCCAGCTGCCTATTTAAGGACAGCCAGGTGCTGCCTAAACCTGGACCGGCACTTAAACTCTGGTCCGGTATCTGACCTCACCTGGCTGGAAACCAGCCCAGCCGCACATGTTGGGAGGAAAATACCTGCCTTCCCAAACAAAACCCCTTGCTGTGTCACTATTATATATATATATATATATATATATATATATAGTTACATAGTTAATACGGTTGAAAAAAGACATAAAGTTCAACCAAGGGATAGGTGGGGACGTGAATCCCATAAGCATTAATGTTTTTTACTTTTAAGAATTTGTCTAAACCCTTTTTGAAACTGTCCACTGTTCCTGCTGTGACCACGTCCTGAGGTCGTCTATTCCACAGATTCACAGTTCCTACAGTAAAGAAGCTTTGACGCTTCTGGAGACTGAACTTTTGTCTTCTTCAGTCGGAGGCAGTGCCCCCTTGTCTTTTGAGCACATTTTACGGGGAACCGCTTTTCGCCGTATTTTTTGTATGGCCCATTTATATATTTGTATAGGTTAATCATATCCCCCCTTAGACGTCTCTTCTCAAGACTAAATAAATTCAATTCTTTTAATCTTTCTTCATAACTAAGACCCTCCATGCCCCTTATTAGTTTAGTCACTCTCCTCTGTACTTTTTCCAGCTGCAGTGCATCCTTTCTATAGACTGGTGCCCAGAACTGAACTGCATATTCCAGATGAGGCCTCACCAACGCTTTGTAAAGTGGTAATATTACATCCCTGCCCCTCGAGTCTATGCCTCGTTTAATGCATGACAATATCCTGGTGGCCTTAGACGCAGCTGATTGACATTGTATGCTGTAATTTAATCTACCATCCACAAGGACACCGAAATCCTGCCTATTTAAGGACAGCCAGGTGCTGCCAAAACCTGGACTGGCACTTATATATATATATATATATATATATATATATTGTGACACAGTGAGGGGTTGTCTCTGGCAAGGCAGGTATTTTCCTCCCAGCATGTGAGGCTGGGCTGGTTTCCAGCCAGGTGAGGTCAGATACCGGACCAGAGTTTAAGTGCTGGTCGGGTTTTGGCAGCACCTGGTTGTCCTTAAATAGGCAGCTGGGCTCAGCAGAGATGTCTCTGTTTTTGGGATCTGAGGCTTTGTGCCGTGCTGGAGGGCTGAGAGCCGCACGCTGGGGAAACAGGCCCCCTAAGGCTACTTTCACACTAGCGTTCGGGGCTCCGCTTGTGAGTTCCGTTTGAAGGCTCTCACAAGCGGCCCCGAACGGATCCGTCCAGCCCTAATGCATTCTGAGTGGATGCGGACCTGCTCAGAATGCATCAGTCTGGCACCGTCTGTCCTCCGCTCCGCTCAGCAGGCGGACACCTGAACGCTGCTTGCAGAGGCAAACGGATCCGTCCAGAGTTACAATGGAAGTCAATGGGGGCGGATCCGTTTGAAGGTGACACAATATGGTGCAATTTTCCAACGGATCCGCCCCCCATTGACTTTCAATGTAAAGTCTGGACGGATCCGTCTGAATACAAATTACACTTAGACTTTTTTCTGAAATATAATGCAAACGGTTCCGTTCTGAACGGATACCATCGTTTGCATTATAGGAGCGGATCCGTCTGTACAGATACCAGACGGATCCGCTCCGAACGCAAGTGTGAAAGTAGCCTAAAGCCTGCTGTGGACTACTGGAGGCAGAACTGCCAGCAAGGTGACTTGTGTTATATGAACTTTCCATTGTGTATGAAATAACACCAAGACTGCAAAGTTCCATGCTGTTTTGTGCAATTGCCTCAAGTGTGAATAAACACTGACATTTTGAGTTAAGAACTTGTATTTTGCCTCTGTACTGCGCCCGTTTACCCTATCTACCAGAGCGAAACCCCACAACTGGTATATGTAGCACACGTCTGCCTCTTGCTTTATATACCAGTGGAATCGCTCTGCTTGATGCCCGAGCTTACGTAGATGTTTCTAGAGGGCATAAATCTGTCTTCTGCTCGCAGACAGTTGGCACGCTGCTCCGTGAGCTGGAGGCTGGCAGCTTCATAGCTTGGGTACAGTGCCAGATCCACACGGTAACTTTCTGTATCCGTGTAGTTCATTTTAATACCTGGCTCTCCCCCCCTCCTTTTAAGTTTCACAGGATGTACTGACGGTCTCATGTCCATGGTGCTGTCCGAACAAATACTAATCAGACAAATGGGATTTCTATTGTCCAAATACATTTTTTCCCTTTCCCAGAGATAAGCTGCTGCCTGGTAGCCGCTGATCTCACTCTAGAAATAATATGCTTTTCTGCTGCAGCTCTCTTTGTCATAGCTCAGGGGCATGTAATTTCTACTGCAGCTCTCTCCCTATCACAGCTCGGTGGAGATGTCTTTTCTGCTGCAGCCCTCTCCCTATCACAGCTCAGGGGGCGTGTCCTTTCTGCTGCAGCCCTCTCCCTATCACTGCTAAGGGGGCGTGTGTGTTTTTTGCTGCAACTTTCTCTGTCATAGCTCAGGGGGCGTGTCCTTTCTCAGGTTGGCATGTCCTTTCTGCTGCAGCTCTCTCCCTGTAAAGCCTCATTCACACGTCAGTGTTTTCCCATCAATGATTGTGAGCCAAAACTAGGACTGGAGCCTCCACAGGGAAAGATCTGCGTCTGTTCTGTGTTTAGAGCCGCACCTGGTTTTGGCTCAAAATCGCTGACGTGTGAATAAGGCCTAACTGTCACAGCTTCTCACAATAGATATGGCTGGGGAAAGTTGAAGGATGAAACCCAACATGTGCGACCACCTCAGTAGGTGGACATGCACATTACTATACAGAGCAAACACCAGGGGGCGCCATCATAATCAAGTAAAGAGAATGTCTGGCAACTGGAGCATTTTTGTGACAGAAAGTAAATGACAACAGTAACTCGTAAGTATTCACCCCCTGACTTTTTTCGTGTTTTGGTGCCTCACAACCTGGAATTAACATGAATTGTTTGAGGATTTGCATCATTAAATTTACAGAATATGCCGACAACTTTGAAAATGTTTTTATTTTTATTTTTATTTTTTTATTGTGAATCAAACAACAAATAGGACAAAATAACAGAAAAAGTCAATGTGCAGAACTATTCACCCCCCTACGGTCAATACTTTGTAGAGCCACCGTTTGCGGCAATCACAGCTCCAAGTCGCTTTGGATAAGTCTCTAAGAGCTTCCCACATCTTACCACTGGGATTTTTGCCCATTCCTCCTTCCAAAACCGCTCCAGCTCCTTCAAGTTGGATGGTTTGCGCTTGTGAACAGCAATCTTTGAGTCTGACCTCAGATTTTCTATTGGATTGAGATCTGGGCTGTGACGAGGCCATTCCAACACATTTACATGTTTCCCCTTAAACCACTCAAGTGTTGCTTTAGCCGTGTGTTTGGGGTCATTGTCCTGCTGGAAGGTGAACCTCCGTCCTAGCCTCAAATCACACACAGAGTGGTTTAGGTTTTGCTCAAGAATATCCCTGTTCTTAGCACCATCCTTCCCTCAACTCTGACCAGTTTCCCAGTCCCATCCCCACAGCATGATGCTGCCACCACCATGTTTCACTGTGGAGATGGTGTTCTTTGGGTGATGTGATGTGTTGGGTTTGCACCAGACATAGGGTTTTCTTTGATGGCCGAAAAGTTTAATTTTAGTCTCATCAGATCAGAGCACCTTCCTCCATACATTTTGGGAGTCTCCCACAGGTCTTTTCGCAAACTCACAATGTGCCTTATTGTTTTTTGCTGAAAGTAATGGCTTTCTTCTGGCCACTCTGCCATAAATCCCAACTCTATGGAGCGTACTGCTTATTGTCGTCCTATGTACAGATACTCCAGTCTCTGCTGTGGAACTCTGCAGCTGCTCCAGGGTTACCTTAGGACTCTGTGCTGCCTCTTTGATTAATGCCCTCCTTGCCCGGTCTGTGAGTTCTGGTGGGCGGCCGTCTCTTGGCAGGTTTGCTGTTGTGCCATGATCTTTCCAATGGTGCTCTTGGGGATCATCAAAGATTTGGATATGTTTTTATAACCTAACCCTGACTTGTACTTCTCAACACCATTGTCCCTTACTTGTTTGGAGAGTTCCTTGGTCTTCATGGCAGTGTTTGGTTAGTGATGCCTCTTGCTTAGGTGTTGCAGCCTCTGGGGCCTTTCAAAAAAGGTGTGTATATGTAATGACAGCTCATGTGACACTTAGATTGCACACAGGTGACATCATTTCACTAATTATGTGACTTCTGAAGGTAATTGGTTGCACCAGAGCTTTTTATGGGCTTCCTAACAAAGGGGGTGAATACATACGCATTTCCCAATTTCTGTTTTCTATTTCTGAACAATAGTTTTATTTATATATTTTTCTCATTTCACTTCACCGACTTAGACTATTGTGTTCTGATCCATCACATAAAATTCAGATTAACAAAACATTGAACTTAAAAGGAACCTGTCACCGGGATTTTGGGTATAGAGCTGAGGACATGGGCTGCTAGATGGCCAATAGCACATCCGCAATACCCAGTCCCCATAGCTCTGTGTGCTTTTATTGTGTCAAAAAAAAATGATTTTTTAAATACCCAGTCCCCATAGCTCTGTGTGCTTTTATTGTGTCAAAAAAAAGATTAAAAAAAAAAAAGATTTTTTAATTAACATGAAGTACAATGTGTCACGAGGAAACTCTCTGAATGGCTTGGATAAGTAAAAGCGTTCCAAAGTTATTATCACATAAAGTGATACGTGTCAGATTTGCAAAATTAGGCCTGGTCAGGAAGTGGTTAAGGTTAGTTAGGGTCCATTCACACGTCCGTGAACGTGTCCGCACCTGTTCCGTAATTCTGTGGAACGGGTGCGGACCCATTAATTCTCTATGGGGACGGAATGGATGCGGAGAGCACACTATGTGCTGTCCGCATCCGCATTTCCGGAGCACAGCCCCATCTTCCGGTCCGCGGCTCTGGAAAAAATAGAACATGTCCTATTCTTGCCCGCAATTGCGGACAAGAATAGGCAGTTCTATGGGGGTGCCAGCCGGGTGTATTGCGAATCCGCAATACACTACGGACGTGTGAATGGACCCTTAGAGATGCCCTTTATTGCTGTAGAGGGACAGGTATTATATGTGCCACTCTGATTAATTTATAGACTGCAGCGTGACAGACCAATGACGTCAGTGACTGCAGACGATCCTAGGAGCCATACTTCCCCTTCTGTCATTGCCAATGACAATGGCTTTGTGATGCTACATCAGTATAGGCACAGTGCCATTGACTGGGGGTAAACGTGTGTGATCAGCGCACAGACAGCACTGCTATGTCTCTGCCACCTAGCACATCTGACAGACCTACAGGGACTTATATACAGAGAGGAGGTGACGCCTCCCAGCAGCCATGTAATACTTAGATGGCCGTCTGTCCCCCGCCATATTACATGGCGCCTCACACCCCACAGGGGATATTGCTATACGGTCTTAGATGAGAATGTGACAGGTAAGTGACTGAATGTGTGTGTTTTTCAGGCAAAAGAGCCCAAAGCGGTCATAAAGATTGAGCATTTAAACGCCACCTTCCAGCCGGCCAAAATAGGGAACCCCAACGGCCTGCAGATCACCTACCTACGGGACAACAGCACTAGGAATATCTTTCTGTACCATGAAGATGGCAAGGTGGGTAATCCGACTGGAGTGTGGGGGGCGTAGAATAAAATAGCCTAAAATAAGAGGCAAAGCACGGTCATCAATAGTGGTGCAGCTTTGGCTTGGAGACACTTTAAAGGGCTTTTCCTATTTTTTTTTTTACTGATGACCAATATCTGATTGGTGGGAGTCCACCCGCTGATCGGCTGTTTGAGAAGGCAATGGCACTTGCAGTAGTGCCGCGGCCTTCTCCCAGCTCACCGTACATGGTGTGATCTGCGCCTAGGCCATGTGACCGATAAACATGATGTCACATGGCGTAGGAGAAGGCCATGGCACTACTTTGAGTGCCACTGCCTTCTCAAACAGCTGATCGGTGGGAGCCCCAGGTGTCGGACCTCCACCAATCAGATTCTGATTTCCTATCCAGAGCGCAGTGCCACCTGCAGGCCCACACCTGTCCATAGCTTGTGTGCGGTGTTGCACTTCAGCCCTATTCACTTATAAGGAGCTAAGCTGCAATACCACACACAACCTGTGGACAGGTGGGGCGCTGTTTTCTAAGAACCCATGTGTTTCCTGTCCTGTACAACCCCTTTTAGGGTATATTTACATGGGACTGCACAGTTAAAGAGGACCTCTCACCTCTCCTGACAAGTAGTTACTAAAACAGACATGTCAGGAGAAGGGACAGCTCCTCTTTAATGCCGCATTTACACGTCTGTGTCAGTGCTGGAATCCATGATAAGATGGTTAGTAATTGATTTGTAAAGATTTCAGTGATGGATCCATGTTTGGTCCTTGTGTCCGTTTTTTGCTCTCCATGTGTCATCCGTGTTCCTCTGACTTTCAGAGCATCTCCTTTTATTGGTCCGTGAAACACGGATGGCATCCGTGTTTTTCATGGACCCATAGTCTATAAAAACTAAGGCCTCCTGCACACGAACGTGTGCACCTCGTGGCCATATTGCAGACCGCATTTGCGGATCCGCAATACACAGGCGCCGTTCCGTGGGCATTCCGCATCACGGATGTGGACCCATTCACTTCCGTGGGGTTTCGTCCCGTACTTCCATTCCGGAAAAAGATAGACCATGTCCTGTCTTTTTGCGGAACGGGCGGATCGCGGACCCATTAAAGTGAGTTGCGTCCGTGTTTTTCATGGACCCATAGTCTATAAAAACAGTGAATGGGACCTATTAAAGTGAATGGGTCCGCGATCTGCTGCGGCTGCCCTACGGTCGGTGTTCGTGCATTGCGGCCCGCAGCACGGCCACGGGGCTCACCATGTTCGTGTGCAGGAGGCCTTAAACAGTGGACACACATTAAAATGAACGGGTCCGTGGAGAACATAGACAGCACACGTCCGTGAATCACGTGTGAATGAGGCCTAATAATACATTGCTGGACCAGGCCTCACTCTCAGGGCTCATGCACACCACCGTATGTATTTTACAGTCCGCTAAAAACGGATCCGCAAAAAATACGGATGGCATCCGTGTGCATTACGTATTTTACAGAACCGAACAGCTGGCCCCTAATAGAACAGTCCTATCCTTCTCTGCGCTCCGGAAATGCGGATGCGGACAGCACATAGTGTGCTCTCCGCATCCATTCCGTCCCCATAGAGAATTAATGGGTCCGCACCCGTTCCACAGAATTACGGAACAGGTGAGGACACGTTCACGGACGTGTGAATGGACCCTAACTAAGAATAATAGGACATGTTCTATTTTTTTGCAGAACGGAAATACGGACATACGGAAACGGAATGCACGCGGAGTTACAGGTTTTTTTTTTGCGAACCCATTGAAATGAATGGTTCCGCATACGGTCCGCAAAAAAAACTGAATGTTCGTGTGCATGAGCCCTCGGGCTGTGTTCACACTGTGTCCTGTTATAAACGGAAATGCACACAAACCCCATTCACTTATAATGGGATGCACCCGGGGTCCATCATGGCGTCTGCATGCTGCGCTATTATTCCCATCAAATCAGGAGCCGCTAATGGTGGCGTGCACCCAGATTTACTTAGCAGCACCCTGCCCGAGTGTGGGACCCCCCTCCGCTGACATCCATCACAGCCCTATTAGGGCTCTCTTTTACAATCCCTTTAGCTATCTATATGGGAGGCGAGCAATCAGTCCATGGCAGAACGCGGTGTAAAGGAAAACTGGCGTAGTTGCCCATAGCAACCTGATTTTACACCAGTTTTGATAAATCTACCCCAAAAACAGAATATCATGTTATATCCGGAAATATCCGAGATCCATTCCACTATAACGAGCCGGCTGCTGTCGTGCGGGACGTGTAGGTGCAGCTGTCAGAGAAAGCAGAAGTCACGAGACGTTAGTAATGGATCTTGATGCCTTTTGCCCTTTCGTATGACTTGTAATCAGCGAAACGAATGGAGGGCTGGCCACCAGGCACCTGTCTAGGGCGTAGCCGCTGGGAGTTGTCCTGTTGCTATAACAGCTCCCAGATGACAAGGCTCCTGGCTTCAGGGCTGGCAGGCTGCTGCCACCTAGTGGCCATAGGACAGTACTGCGTGCACACTCAGGTCTTCGGAACGATTTTTGCTTTGACTAACTTGACATTTTTGTCTTTTATTCACCTTGTAGGAAATCGTCGATTGGTTCAATGCTATCCGAGCGGCACGCTTTCACTACTTACAGGTGGCTTATCCCATCGCTGTCGATGTCGATGTGAGTTTATCATTTTATTTTGGTCGTAGCCAGAGAATTGTCCCAGAAATATTAATATATGGGGAATAAAGGGATTCAATAAAACAGACAAATCAGGAGAGCTGATGGGTTCTCTGAAAGAAGCATGTAATGTACGATATGGATACGGCACGTCATTTGGTGGACCCCTTCTCCCTGCGTTCCCCATTGTAGCTATTACCCATCCCTGACATCGTCATATCTGTGATTTATTCTGTGTTTTTCCTGCTAGTTGGTGCCAAAGCTGACCAGGAACTTCCTCAAAGAGGGATATATGGAAAAGACGGGGCCAAAGGTAAGAAATATGGAACAAAGGGAACCTGTCACCATGAAATGCGGCGCAGTCTGCAGGCAGCACATAGAGCAGGAGGAGCGGAGCAGAGTGATATACGGTTTTATGGGGAAAGAGTCAGTAAAACATGTAATTTATGCTTTTTATACAGATTGCACTGCATTTTCTGGTGACAGGTCCTCTTTAAGCCTCAGACGGATTCTAATGGAAAGAGTCATTGAATCTCACAAGCAAGTGAAAAAATAAAAAGAAATACATTTATAATAGTCCAACAACAGATGGTCCAGCGAGACGAGCCATGCGCGGCCGGATCCTGCAGCTGCTGCGTTATATGGTCACAGTATGGCGCTTATTGTAGGAGAGAAAGCTATCAGGGCTCCTAACCAGACAGAGAGGCTTTCCACAACCGCAAGAAACCAGACCCACACGGGACTATGGGGTTCTGCCTGGCACCTTCGGCATTAGGATGCGGATGTGGCCATGGCCACTGTATGTTTGAGCCACTACAGTTGCTCCTCAGCGCGCTCTGGTATATACTGAGAGATACAGTGGACGGCTGCGGTACAGGTTCCTCCAAGTTCTGTCTGCTTGAAGATGTTCTTGGCCATTGATCAAGTGATATGAAGCATGCCTTTTTTTGTTGTTGTAAATCTCTGGCGAATGTTCTTTTTCATTGTTCTTTGCCATTAAAGGAATAATCCCACGATTAATGAGAAAAATAAAAATCCGATATCAAATAGTACATGGCAATACCTTTCTAACAAATCTAGAACCAGCCCTGCACCTCACATGGATCCAGAGATCTGCCCATTCATTGCTCCGATTGCTGTGCTAGATTTATTTCAAGCTGTCAGCTCAGGGGGTGTGTCCTTTCTCAGGGGGTGTGTCCTTTCTCAGGGGTGTTCTGCTGCATCTCTCTTCCTATCACAGCTCAGGGGGTGTGCCCTTTCTCAGGGGTGTTCTGCTGCATCTCTCTCCCTATCACAGCTCAGGGGGTGTGTCCTTTCTCAGGGGTGTTCTGCTGCATCTCTCTCCCTATCACAGCTCAGGGGGTGTGCCCTTTCCCAGGGGTGTTCTGCTGCATCTCTCTCCCTATCACAGCTCAGGGGGTGTGTCCTTTCTCAGGGGTGTTCTGCTGCATCTCTCTCCCTATCACAGCTCAGGGGGTGTGCCCTTTCCCAGGGGTGTTCTGCTGCATCTCTCTCCCTATCACAGCTAAGGGGGTGTGTCCTTCTGCTGCATCTCTCTCCCTATCACAGCTCAGGGGGTGTGCCCTTTCTCAGGGGTGTTCTGCTGCATCTCTCTCCCTATCACAGCTCAGGGGGTGTGCCCTTTCTCAGGGGTGTTCTGCTTTATCTCTCTCCTTATCACAGCTCAGGGGGTTTGCCCTTTCTCAGGGGTATTCTGCTGCATCTCTCTCCCTATCACAGCTCAGGGGGTGTGCCCTTTCTCAGGGGTATTCTGCTGCATCTTTCTCCCTATCACAGCTCAGGGAGCATGCCCTTTCTCAGGGGTGTTCTGCTTTATCTCTCTCCCTATCACAACTCAGGGAGCGTGCCCTTTCTCAGGGGTGTTCTGCTGCATCTTTCTCACTATCACAGCTCAGGGAGTGTGCCCTTTCTCAGGGGTGTTCTGCTGCATCTCTCCCTATCACAGCCCAGAAGGCGTGCCTCTTCTCAGGGGTGTTCTGCTGCATCTCTCTCCCTATCACAGCTCTGGGAGCATGCCCTTTCTCAGGGGGTGATCTGCTGCAGCCCTCTCCCTATCACATCCCAGGGGGCGTGCCCTTTCTCAGGGGTGTTCTGCTGCAGCTCTCTCCCTATCACAGCCCAGAAGGCGTGCCTCTTCTCAGGGGTGTTCTGCTGCATCTCTCTCCCTATCACAGCTCTGGGAGCATTACCTTTATCAGGGGGTGATCTGCTGCAGCCCTCTCCCTATCACATCCCAGGGGGTGTGCCCTTTCTCAGGGGTGTTCTGCTGCATCTCTCTCCCTATCACAGCTCAGGAGGTGTGCCCTTTCTCAGGGGTGTTCTGCTGCATCTTTCTCCCTATCACATCCCAGGGGGCGTGCCCTTTCTCAGGGGTGTTCTGCTGCATCTCTCTCCCTATCACAGCCCAGAAGGCGTGCCTCTTCTCAGGGGTGTTCTGCTGCAGCTCTCTCCCTATCACAGCTCTGGGAGCATGCCCTTTCTCAGGGGGTGATCTGCTGCAGCCCTCTCCCTATCACACCCCAGGGAGCGTGCCCTTTCTCAGTGGGAGTTCTAAGGTCCCAGCCACCAGAGAGGCCGGAGCTTTTTCCTATAGTGTGCAAGCACGACCACCACTGATGGATTGCAGGGTGGTCATAACGAGCAGTGTGTAATGTGATTGAAAAATTAATCCAGCCAGCAAAGGAGGCAATATGGACAATATCACAATACATTAGTAGGTGGCTTGTATTAACTTTCTCTACGTGATAAATGCCACTTGCTGAAGTGAGACAATGCCTTAAGGAGAAAGGATGAGAGGGGAAAACCGGGAAGAAGAAAAATAAGTTGTGGGGGGGGGGGGAAGGGAAAGGAATGAAAAGGGGATAAAGGGGGGAGGAAAGAGAGACGCCAGTAGAGTGATCCTGAAGATGACTGTGGTTTTAGTGTCTGATACTCGTGTCTGTGTTCCCAGCATACAGAGGGCTTCAAGAAGAGATGGTTCACCTTGGATGACAGGAGATTAATGTACTTCAAAGATCCGATGGTAAGAAAGTGAGACGGACGAGGTTCCTGTGCAGAGAATACACCCACCAACCTCCATTACCCTGAGACCTGGAAATCCTCTTCTTCCAGACTATTAGGCTACTTTCACACTCGCGTTTGGTGCGGATCCGTTCAGATAATACAACCGCATGCATCCGTTCAGAACGGATCCGTTTGCATTATCGTTAACATAGCCGAGACGGATCCGTCTTGAACACCATTGAAAAGTCAACGGAGGACAGATCCGTCAGACGGACACCAAAACGCTGCAGGCAGCCTCCAAAGCGGAATGGAGACGGAACGGAGGCAAACTGATGCATTCTGAGCGGATCCTTTTCCATTCAGAATGCATTAGGGCAAAACTGATCCGTTTTGGACCGCTTGTGAGAGCCCTGAACGGATCTCACAAACGGAAACCAAAACGCCAGTGTGAAAGTAGCCTTAGATGTAGGGGGTGCAAAGGTAGCGGACGTCCCCGTGTCCTCATGCCTAAGGGAGTCCGAAGACCCTTCTACCACATAAGTATTGTATATGGCACATGGTAAGCTGGGGTCTGCCACTGACATTAAAGGTTGGGTCCGGTTTGGAGCTGAGAGATTGTATAATAAAAAATTGGGGAACAGCACCACGTATGCTCATGGGCTGTGTCAGGTATTGCAGGTCAGCCATCTTGGCTTGTATTCTTTTTGCAAGACACCGTCCTAGTTCGGAGACGCCCCCGATCCCTATATCATTTCATAACCAGACAGCATCTCGGTTCTGGGTGACAACTCTTGTAAGACGCACAATGGCAGCCATATTGTTAGTCGCCCAGCTTTCTCGGAAGCAGATGCGACTACAAGGCTGGATTGCAGTTTGTCCAAGTTGACTTGGCTTCCGAGGAGCGTCCAAGTGATCTCTTCTCCGAGGCATGGATGCTTAGTCTGGAGGAAGAGGAATACGTGGCTGTGGATATTTATTGTGTTTGTTGTACGTTCTAACCCTCTTTAGTCCGGCGAGTGCGAGCTTCTCCGGCCATTGACATACTGGTATGATTGGTAAGGCTGGGCTTTGTTGTCCCCCTCCAGGATGCCTTTGCCAGAGGAGAAGTGTTTATTGGGAGCACAGAAAACAAGTATAAAGTAGAAGAAGGGCTTCCTCCCTCCACACAAGGGAACCACTGGCAGTACGGCATCACCATCACCACGCCCGACCGCAAGTTCCTCTTCACATGTGAGAGCGACACCGAGCGCACAGAGTGGATCTCTGCCTTCCAGAAAGTTCTCAACAAGCCTATGCTTCCCCAGGAGTATGCAGGTGAGAGCTCTGGTAGTTCGAAGTGATGAAAGGGTTAATGGCACGCCCAATTATCCCTGGAATTCTTGGTGTGGTTAGGGTTGTCCAGGATTAGAAAAACAGCACCACACCTGTCCACAGGTTGGGTCTGGTATTGCACCCCGGTCGCAGTCACTTCAGTAGAACTGAGGTGCAATACCACTCTCAACCTGTGGATGGGTGCGGTGCTGTTCCTGGAAGAATGCAGCCATGTTTTTTCTAACCTTGGACAATCTGTGTAATGTTTCTGGAGGTTAGAGCAGGCAAAGGGTTAATGAAGGTGGTCCAGGACAGAAAAGTTAATACTTTAAAGGAGTTATACAGGAATTGATAAGGATGACCCATTCTCAGGATAGCTCATCATTATCACATGGACGGGGGTCCGAGTCCCGCCCCCCGCGCCGTGGGAGCCGGCGTGCCAGCTCTCAGCAGCTTTCCAAGCACAGCGCCGTACATTGCATAGTGTATCGGACCCCCAGCGATCTGATATTGATGACCTATCCAGAGGATGGTTCATCAATGTAAATTCCCGGATAACCCCTTTAATTTTAATCCCCTTGTTATGTACTGCTGCTGTTAGGGAATATGTCCACCATTGCAAATCTATCAGCGGTCCCTGCACTTGTGCGGTGCGACCCTCTGCTCTTCGGTGAGGGGTGCCCAGGATCACTGGAGCATGCAAATTCACACGCGCGCCAGCCCCTTGCCCGGCCACCCCTCTCCAGCTGCAGGGCATGCACAGTAGCTCAGTGCTGCTAAATGGGAAACTGTTAGCAGCATCGGGAATGTGCATGCACAGGCAAGTGCTGGACTCAACCCCTTTAATGTTTCAATTCTGTCTGTCTGCATCTGCCACTAGAGGGAGCTGAATGTCTAGGAATTATATTAATACAGCTTCTACTGTGGTGAGCGCCCCCCAGTGGCGGCAGAAAGAATGTAGTCAATTATTTCAATGAATACCGAGCAGTCTAATCCCCTCTTTAATCTTATGTCTCTTTTTTGTTTTTTCCAGTGGAAGCTCATTTCAAGCATAAACCATAGTGCAAGATGCTTTCCACAACTCTTTACACAAATGCACAAGGTTTACAGCAGAAGGAAATCGCACCCCTGAAGTGAGGTGGAAAAAGGGAAAAATTACCATAATTGTGATTACAATGGCGAAGAGCCTGAACCAGCGCCACTTTCTACTACAGATGTTCAGCCAGGGACTGAGCATGTCAGCATAGCGTCTGTCTTAATGTCTCGTGCCATACTGTGTGTCCACCGTGATCAGATATCTAGACTGGAGGAGATGGCGACGGCGTCTCGGTCGGTGAACATTCCTTCGTTGTCCGTCATGTTCTTACCATTAGATCTCGAGGCTGCACTTTTTAATGAAATGTACTGATTTTATTCCCACAAGCGGGAAACACGTTAAATATCCCAAGATGGATGAGGCATCTTCCGCCACGTGACATTTCAGTGAAGGAGACCCCCTACCCCCACCATTCCTACACACACTCAGCATGAGAATCGCAATGAGGATCTGGAGCACCGCCTGTGAGGACTACAGAGGAACACGATATCAGTCAGTGAATAACCCCCACCTGGCATGTGTTGGTATTTCGGCCAGAATCTAGAATACATGTATACATCTAATAATGTATTATCCTTCATCGCTTAGGATCTTATTAAGGGTTAATGAGTAGGTGATGTGTATCTATCCTTAAAGCGAAGGATATCATGTCATTTTAAGGTCCAGCTCTCTGTGCTAATTGTATATCTTTATAGCAGTAAGGGATCTATATCCTGGGAATGGGCACAGATTTAAATGAGAGAATTCTGGCTACCTGCAGCCACCACTAGGGGGAGCTTACTGCATTCTGTTTTATTATTGCATTCAAAGGATAAACAGAATGCGGTTAGCTTTTAGCTCCCCCTAGTGTTGACTTTGGGCAGTCATACAATGGATTTGGAGCTCTGTAATAGAAATATGCTGCTTCAGTCACTATAAAGAAATGAATCTGCACAGTATTCTGCGCCTTAGTTAAAAAAATATATATAAATGCTCTAGGGTGTCCATCCACATCAAGGGATTTCTACCCACAGCACAATACATAAATTATAGACGTCACATGTAATAAATACTCCCCTTCCTTCACCCGGATTCCCCCGCTCCCCCCCCAGTGATTTAATGAAGCCTCTGGCGCCATACCTAAGTATCGGGATCGGTCACTGTAATGAAGTATTTATTTGATCCTTGCAAATTTACTGTTCGGATATAAAAAAATAATAATCGTACACTTTATAATGAAATTATCGCTATGTAATTATCTTGATTGATTTATCTGAATATATTAGCATATTAATGAGCTGCTATTCATCAGGTAACACGTTAATTGGGGAACGGTCATTAAAAATTGTTTACTAGAAAGCCGAGTCCCCACCTAAATATATGGATCACCAGAATGTCACTTACATAATAATACCATTAATTATCTCGTGACGATGGCATCTGTCAGTGGGTGGGATATATATTCGGCTGCAAGTGGACAGTCAGTTTTGCAGGTACGTGGGAAGAAAAGGGATGTGGCGACTTGATGTCTGGACGACTGGGTCAGAGCATCTCCAAAACTAGCAGGTGTTGTGGGGTGTTCCCAATATGCAGTGTTCCTACAGAAAAGGACAACCAGTGAACTGTTGACGGGATCATGGACGACCCAAGGCTCATTGATGCATGTGTGAAGGCTAGCCCATCCTGTCTGATCCCATAAAAGAACTTACCAAAAAAATGTTACTGCTGGCTGTGACATAAACATGTCAGGACACACAGGGTATTGCGGTATGGAGAAGTGTATAGCTGCATACTGACCCCTCTATGTCTAAGGGTACATTCACACGACCGTAAGTGTCTTGCGGACCGCACATGGCCGGCGCTATATAGAGAGTGTCTATTCTTTGCGGACAAGAATAGGACATGCTCCATTTTTTTTTTTTTTTGCGGAGCCACAGAACGGAACAACGGATGCGGACAACACTGCATCTTTTGCAGCCCCATTAAAATGAATGGGTCGGCACCCGTTCTGCAAAATTGCAAAACGGTTGCGGATCCATTTATACGGTCATGTGAATGCACCCTAAATGGTCATATGATCTTCAGAACTGGAGCACGGAGCAATGGAAGATTGTGGCCTAGTCCAATGGATTAAGGACATCATATGGACACCCGGGTGCATGTGGGTCACTTACCTGGAGAAGGGATAGTGCCAGGCCCGAGTAGGCAGTGTGATGCTCTGCTGGGAAAGCCTGAGTTTATGTGGATGTGACATGTACCACCTACCGAAGCATTGCACAGATGGCAGTGGTCTCCTTCAGTAGGAACGTGCCTCGGCCACACTGCAAAAATTGTTCAGGAATGGTTTGAGGAACTTGAATCGTGTTGACTCGGCTCCCGATCTCTCCATCCAATCAAGCGTTGTCCGATCCATGAAGGCCGCACATCACAACGTACAGGACTTGAAGGAACTGCTGCTAACGTCTAGATGCCAGATACCACAGGACACCTTCAGAGGGCTTATGGAGTCGAGGGTGGCACCTGGGGGACCTACTCAACATTTGGCAGGTGTTTTTAATGTTATGGCAAGTGTTGTAAACCTTGTTGCTTCACCTCTACATAGTGAGCCAGATTTACTAATCCTATAGATGGCGTAAACTTCGACAGGCTGTCTAGCCATGCTTTAAAGGGGTTGTCCGAGCTACAAATATTGATGACCTATCTTGAAACGGCTGAATGATGGTGGGGTTGCTGGGTGTCAGACCTCCAAAGATGACTTATCCAGACGGTAGGTCGTCAATATCTAAGTCCTGGGAAAAGCCCTTTAAAGCATTTTGTGCATGCAGCACCTATGCAGACCTGTGTGTCTCCATGGTTACAGACTACAAACAAACCCTCAATATTCTTGTGCTCAATTTTGAAATATCTTGTCCAGGTGTGATGGATTTGGTACAAAATATCTGCATATAGCTAAAAACATTTGCATGGAAATATATATGAGTCAGCTGCAAATTGTGACAGTAAAAATGATCCCCCACACCTGGACTTCAGTGCTATTTTGGATACAAAGCTTCCATTTCAGCCACCAAGCTGAGAGCGCCTAGTAGGAGCCGTTTCATGTTATTGAGTTCAATGTATAAACCGCAGTCAGTAAGCTCCCTCTAGTGGTGACAGTAGGAAGCCACATGTTAGCTTTTTTGATCTATACAGTGATTCCTCAAGTTACAATATTAATTGGTTCCAGGACGACCATTGTATGTTGAAACCATTGTAACTTGAGTAATCGGTTCCAAAGCCCCAAAATGTCATCCAAGAAAATTAAGATTTAAGAAAAATAAGACAGATAAAACAAGTCCTTACATATAAACAGTAAGTGACAGAATTTTGAACTTAAAAAAGTCACTTTCAACATTTGTACAGTTGTGTTCAATATAATAGCCGTCAGACATCACTAACCTGATCAATCAGTTTTTGGTAGAAATGATATTTCTACATGGCAAATAATTTACTAGCAGGTGTAGTAGAGTAATAGAAACCCAACTGTCATGACATGCATGCTGCTGATTCTCTGTAATTTAATCACTTATTGAAAGGGGCATGTTCAAAATATTAGCAGTGTGGAGTTCATTCTTTGAAAAACAGGTGGCAATTATTGCCCTTATTTAATGAAGGAAGGCGGCAAATGTTGTACATGCTGGTTACAGTGCATTTCTCTCAGAAATTCGGAGGAAATTGGGTCGTTCCAGACATTGTTCAGAAGAACAGTGTACCTTGATTAAAAAGTTTATTGGAGAGGGGAAAACATATAAAGAAGTGCAGAAAATGATAAGCTGCTCAGCTAAAATGATCGCAAATGCTTTAAAAAGGCAACCAAAATCTGAAAGACGTGGAAGAAAGCGAAAACTACCATTTGAATGGATAGAAGAATAGCCAAAATGGCAAGAACTCAGCCAACAATCAGCTCCAGGAAGATCAGAGAAGGTCTAAAGTTACCTGTGAGTACTGTTACTATTAGAAGACGTCTATGTGAAGCCAAGCTATCTGCAAGAAGCCCCCGCAAAGTCCCACTGCTGAAAAAAAGACATGTGCTGAAGGTTACAATCTGCCAAAGAACACATTGACGGCCTAAAGAGACATTTTGTGGACTGATGAAAGTAAGATGGTTCTTTTTGGGTCTAGTGGCCGGAGACAGTTTGTCAGACGACCCCCAAACACTGAATTCCAGCCCCAGTACACTGTGAAGACCGTGAAGCATGGTGGACCAGCCTCATGATATGGGGATGTTTCTCATACTACGGTGTTGGGCCTATTTATCGCAGACCAGGGATCATGGATCAGTTTGAATACATCAGAATACTTGAAGAGGTCATGCTGCCTTATGCTGAAGAGGAAATGCCCTTGAAATGGGTGTTCCAACAAGACAACGACCCCAAATACACCAGTAAACGTGCAACATCTTGGTTCCAGTCCAACAAGATTGACGTTAGAGAGTGCTCAGCCCAATCCCCGGATCTTAATCCAATAGAAAACTTGTGGGTGACATAAAAAATGTAGTTTCTGAGGAAAAACCAAGAAATAGAGAAGAACTGTGGAATGTAGTCCAATCATCCTGGGCTGGAATACCTGTTCACAGGGGCCCGAAGGTGGTGACTCCGAGCAACACAGATGTCCAGCAGTTCTCAGAAACAGCGGTTATACAACTAAATATTAGTGAAGTGATTCAAAGGAAAGCAAAATCTTCAAACATTTCTCAGTTTATATAGTGAATGTTTTGATTTGTGAAGAAGAATACAAACACTGCTATTTTTTTGAACAGTCTAATATTCACTTTTTTTGGAGGAACACAAATTTTATATATTTTTCTTCATGTTTTGATTTGGAATAGAATGTGAAGTGTTCCCAATACACTTGTGTGAATGGAAATAAAAACTATTAGAAGGATTTTGAGCTTTATTATTTTTTTCAAACACACTGCTATTATTTCAAACACAACTGTATGTAATGTTCCCCATAAATGCGGCAGTACCACAACAGTTTTAGTACAGAACCTGCAGTTTTCTGCCACTTTAGGGCATATTTATCAGCTGTAAGGCAGCAAAAAGGGTGCAACTAAACAACTAATTTTTTGGTTCAGACACTGAACCAAAATGGATGTGATCTTCTACATATTATGGAGCCTGCCCCATTTTAACTTTGGCACAATTTAAACAATGTCCTTCTCAGAGCACTATTAATACATCTACCCTGCTGTGTGGTTCAAATTTTTTTTATGCCCTTTACTCAATCATTCCACAATCCGGTACATGTGTCCGCACCTTCATGGGCGAGCAAGCACAGGGCAATCTGCGGGCCGGAGAATGAACCATGTTGAGATACACATCTGTCTTGTACATAGCATGTTTATACGTTGCTTTAGTTTTACCTCTGGACTAGAAGATATGATTTGGGCTCAGTGTCTGTAAATTCTGCTTCATTTTGCTGTAAACATTTTGGTCGGTCACCAACAGTGGTACTAAATGTAATTCTGATGAATAAATTATTACACTAAACCCGTGAGCGCTCTCCCTGCTGTAGTAGAACACCGTTATTTGCAGCTTTTTCTTCTTACAGGGGGACTCTCCATCATAGAAATTGCTTCTAGCGGAGGTTCCAGTTACACATGGCAGCACACAGCAGTGGGTCCATACTACAGACTGCATGCCAGCGTGCATGGCCCCTAAAGGAGTTTATATGGCTCATACAAGAGAGCTAAATCTTATTTGTTGAAATGCAGTAAAGGGATTGTAGCTGCGAGGGTGGGCACATTTAAAGGGGTTCTGCAGTTTGGATAGATCATCAGCATATGATCGGCGGGGGTCCGACACCCGGTAACCCCGCAGATCAGCCGTTTGAGAAGACAGCAGCGCCGCGGCCTTCTCACTGTTTACCGCCGGCCCAGTGACGTCACGACTTGTTTTAACTTGCCTGGGCACGGCTAAGCTCTGTTCACTTTTATTGAGCTTAGCCCAGCCCACGCCAGTTGATACTAGACGTGACGTCACTGGGCCGGCGGTAAACAGTGAGAAGGCCGCGGCGCTGCTGGAGCGCCATTGTTGCCTTCTCAAACAGCTGATTGGCGGGGGTCCCGGGTGTCGGACCCCCCGACCGATCAGATGCTGATGATCTATCCAGAGGATAGATCATCAGTTTAAACAAACTGCAGAACCCCTTTAAATAGCACCCTATAAGCTTAAAGGGAACCTGTCACCAGTTTTATGGTGTCCTAAGGGCAACATAAATAAGTGAATGATTCTCTTAGCAAAATGCTGGGTCACTTTCTTTAATTGACCCAGTCAATCTGCCAACATCTTGTATTGAAAAGCTCCAGCTGATAATGATGAGTCATGAATATTCATGAGCTCCTAAATCTCCCCGCCCACCTGCTGCTGATTGACAGTTTGTTTCCATAGGAATCAGCAGAAGGTGGGCGGGGAGTGGCTATAGCTCTGAATTAAATATACGCTGGACTCGAATCAGCTCATTAGCATGCGGCATCTTTGTGTGTATATTATGAGGTAACCATCTGTCACACCAGTAAGTGAATACATCTAAGGTACTTTTTAGTAGTTAATGATTGTATAGAATTAGTTAGATTATAATCAAACATCCACATGACAGGTTCCCCTTAAGAAATCTATTTGTTGTTGTCATTTAAAGGGGTAGACCCCAACTGATCCCGAGAATGAAGTGGCCACAGCACTGAATGAAGCGGGTCTGCAGTTTCCCTGCACAGTTTGGGTCGCCAAGAGTGCTGCTGTGCAGGGAAAAACTGTGAAGGGACCTCGGTGCTGAATCAGCTTTATGGACCCTAAATCCTCAGACTCAGCACAGGGTCCTAGAGGTCAGATCGCCACCGGCTATAAAGTGATGGCAAATCCCTGTGATATGCCATACCTTTAGGAGATGGGATGAGAGCATTTCTGTATCATGTCCATGTAGAATGACCTGCATGGAAGTAATCAGGGTCCGAGAGAGGAGATAAGGGACTGAATTTCAACTTACAGTAGTTAACAGATGTTTATTGCCCAGTTATATGAACCACAAATATATACAACCATAATGGAGGTGGTATATAATCTCATCAGCACATTCATTTACTCACCTGCATTACAAAATTTATGCCCGACCCATAGCCAACTAGAACGACCCAGGGGGTGATATCCTGAACACAATTTACCACCTATTGACAGCATAGGCGATAAATGTCATATCACTGGTACCCTCAGCGATCAGAATAGGGAGTCTGTATAGAGCAGTGGTGCCAACGGCAGTCCACAGCTCCATTCATTTCTATGAAACTGGCTGAGCACTGTCTACATGATTCCCTTGAGGGCTCATGCACATGAACGTATTTTCTTTCAGTGTCCGTTCCCTTTTTTTGCGGACTGTATGTGAAACCATTCATTTGAGCGGGTCCGCAAAAAAATAAAAATAACATTGTGTGCATTCCGTTTATATAAATAGAACATGTCCTATTATTGTCTGCATTACGGACAAGGATAGGACTGTTTTAGGGCCCATGCACACGACCGTATGTATTTTGCGGCCTGCAGAAAACAGATCCGCAAAAAATACGGATGACATCCGTGTGCATTCCGTATTTTGGGGAACGGAACAGCTGACCCCTAATAAAAGTGATTCATTTACTACCGTTCCATTCAAACAGGGCACTTGGGGATTCCTGTAGACCCCAGCCCCTATCCTCTGGCCAGGTGGTAAATTCTGTTGGTGGGATACCCCTTTAAATTGTTGGATATTAGAAAAGGTTTTTATACCTATGAACAGAGCCACTCTTGTCCACTGGCTGCCTCTGGCATTGCAGCTCACCATCATTCTTTATTTTAACGAGTCATAGGTGCAATGCCAGGTACTGCCAGTTTCTAGGAATAAGAATAATTAAAAAAAATAATCTTTGCTAAATCTTTTATAACCCATTTAGGCTCAAAACAAGATTGTCTTGATAATCTGAGGCTTTATATATTACATAGGACACATAAGCAAGCAGCCAACTGCAAAATGCAAAGGATCGATCATGGCAATCAACGCAATTAATTTCTATACCCCTTGTGGCCTCTGACTGCAAACCGGCAAAAAAAATAATAATAATCCCATCTTAGAACAGAAAAGACAAGTACGGCCTACAAATCATAAGATACATGATTTATTCCACAGCACTGCCTTTGTCTGTTCCGCTGATCCCAGCACTACTCTGCTTTCATAAATAAAATGACAGTTTCAGTGTCAATGTGACATCCTGGTATTGTACTGAAGGGAGGACACGTACAAAAATCACTGGGTCCGTAATAAATATTGCATATTAAAAGAAAGTCCGTGGTAATTAAATAAAGTCAGAGAGGTGTCTGCGTTGGCTGCACCGCTAACAAGACAATCACACATTAGTCCCAAATCTTCAAGATATTGGGTAGAAGGCTTGCTGTCATATTAAAACATGGGGCTTGGCTGTGACATTAAGCTATGGAGGAGAGTGACAAGAAGGAGGACGCAGGGGATCTGACGATAGGTTGATCTGCTTGGCTGTCATCACACTGTAAGAAAACCATGTGCTTGCTTGGCATTCATAGAAAGAATAAAAAATATATATAGCAGAGCTGGGTATGTTTGCCGACATTCACTCTATTCACTATTCTTTGCAGCTACCCCCGTGACATAATATATTTAGAGGAAACACTTAATTCTTCCATCGTCACAATAAGGACAACTCATTGCAGCTGCTGACAAATGACTCTTCAGAGACTCGGATCATGGAATGAAGTCTTTTGGGCTCCAGTTTTTATTGTTCTGATTCATGCAGCTCCTGATCGATTATTTGCTCTCGCTCAATCTAGCTCGATGGGACTGCTGTCACCCTGCCCGTCTTCCACGTCTTCGTCCTCATCTCCGGCTCCCATTAGGCTATTTAACAGGTTACCTTTAGAAACAAACCAAAAAAAATAATAATTAGGCATGCTGGGAAGGACAAGGGGAAGACTCGTTTCACAAGCAGGTTTCAGGTTTTCTTCATTGAAGCCGGGGAGAGAGCATGGCAGGAATAGGGCATACTGGTGCAGGTGTGCCCCCTCGCTCAGCGCAGACTCCCTCATAAATAAATGCTCATGGAGGAAAGGAAAAATGTGCCTATAGGCAGAATGTCCGTGTCTGGTATTGTTGTGATCGATTGAACAAGATAATCTGCAATACCCGAGACCGTCCATGAACAGGACTGGCACCGATTGGGAGAGAAAAAGAAAGGACTCATTTTTTTGGACAACCCCTTTTAGTGGCAATTGACACCTTTTAACTACCACTATATTTGAAGGGGTCTTCCAGCTCTTTAAAACTGATGACCTATCCTTAGGCCATTAATATCACATCAGTGGGTTCTGAATAATCGGCTAGTGGAAGAGGCCAAGGCACTCGGGTAAGTGCTGGGGCCCCTTCATTGTTTAAGCTGCTCTGCAAAGATAGGCCATTAGTTCTAAAGAACTAGAAACCCCATTTAGGGGGGGGGGGGGGGGGGGGTTCAAGACTGACCAACTATCCTCAGCTGAAGTCATCAACATATAGTGGTCAGGGGTCTAACGCTCTGCTAATCAGCTGTTACATAGTAGCTCCGGCGCCAAAACTATATATCTCCATCCATTGTGTAGTGGACAGAGCTGGCAGTTGCAGCGCTGCTTCCATTCACCTCAATGACAGCAGTGATGCAGTCATCCACTACATGATGGATGGAGTCACGTAGTTCAAGAGCTCCAGAACAGCTGATTGAGGGAGGTGCGGGGCATCGGACCAACGATACCCTATCCCCCACCAGGATAGGCCATCAATAGCTAAATTCGGGATAACCCCTTTAACCCCTTAAGGACCGGGCTCATTTTCACCTTAAGGACCAGGCCATTTTTTGCAAATCTGACCAGTGTCACTTTAAGTGCTGATAACTTTAAAACACTTTGACTTATCCAGGCCATTCTGAGATTGTTTTTTCGTCACATATTGTACTTCATGACACTGGTAAAATAAAGTCAAAAAAAAAATTTTTTTTGCATAATAAAATACCTAATTTACCAAAAATTTTGAAAAATTAGCAAATTTCAAAGTTTCAGTTTCTCTACTTCTGTAATACATAGTAATACCCCCAAAAATTGTGATGACTTAACATTCCCCATATGTCTACTTCATGTTTGAATTATTTTGGGAATGATATTGAATTTTTGGGGGATGTTACAAGGCTTAGAAGTTTAGAAGCAAATCTTGAAATTTTTCAGAAATTTACAAAAACCCAATTTTTAGGGACCACTACAGATCTGAAGTCACTTTGCGAGGCTTACATAATGGAAACCGCCCAAAAATGACCCCATTCTATAAACTACACCCCTCAAGGTATTCAAAACTGATTTTACAAACTCCGTTAACCCTTTAGGTGTTGCACAAGAGTTATTGGCAAATGGGGATGAAATTTGAGAATTTCATTTTTTTGCCTAATTTTCCATTTTAACCCATTTTTTCCACTAACAAAGCAAGGGTTAACAGCCAAACAAGACTATCTTTATTGCCCTGACTCTGCTGTTTACAGAAACACCCAATATGTGTCTGTAAACTACTGTACGGCCAGACAGCGGGGCGTAGAGTGAAAGGTGCGCCGTATGGTTTTTGGAAGCCAGATTTTGCTGGACTGGTTTATTTACACCATGTCCCATTTGAAGCCCCCTGATGCACCCCTAGAGTAGAAACTCCATAAAAGTGACCCCATCTAAGAAACTACACCCCTCAAGGTATTCAAAACTGATTTTACAAACTTCGTTAACCCTTTAGGTGTTGCACAAGATTTAATGGAAAATAGAGATACAATTTAAAAATTTCACTTTTTTGGCAGATTTTCCATTTTAATATTTTTTTTCCAGTTACAAAGCAAGGGTTAACAGCCAAACAAAACTCATTATTTATTGCCCTGATTCGGTAGTTTACAGAAACACCCCATATGTGGTCGTAAACTGCTGTACGGGCACACGGCAGGGCGCAGAAGGAAAGGAATGCCATACGGTTTTTGGAAGGCAGATTTTGCTGGACTGGTTTTTTGACACCATGTCCCATTTGAAGCCCCCCTGATGCACCCCTAGAGTAGAAATTCCAAAAAAGTGACCCCATTTTAGAAAGTACGGAATAGGGTGGCAGTATTGTTGGTACTAGTTTAGGGTACATATGATTTTTGGTTGCTCTATATTACACTTTTTGTGCAGCAAGGTAACAAGAAATAGCTTTTTTGGCACGTTTTTTTTTTTGTTATTTACAACATTCATCTGACAGGTTAGATCATGTGGTAATTTTATAGAGCAGGTTGTCACGGACGCGGCGATACCTAATATGTATACAATTTTTTTTTATTTATGTAAGTTTTATACAATAACTTTTTTTTAAAACCCAAAAATTGTTTAGTGTCTCCATAGTCTAAGAGCCATAGTTTTTTCAGTTTTTGGGCGATTATCTTGAGTAGGGTCTCATTTTTGCGGGATGAGATGACTGTTTGATTGGTACTATTTTGGCGTACATGCGACTTTTTTGATCACTTTTATTACCTTTTTTGGGAAGTAAGGTGGGCAAAATTTCAATTTTCTCATAGTTTTTATTTTTTTCTTTTTATGGCGTTCACCGTGCGGGGAAAGTAACATGACCGTTTTATAGATCAGGTCGTTACGGACGCGGCGATACCTAATATGTGTAGTGTATTTTATTTTTTTAATTTTTATTCAGTGATAATTTTTTTTTTTTAATCTTAACTTTTTTCACTTTTTTTTTTATTTTTTTGACCCAGACCCACTTGGTTCTTGAAGATCCAGTGGGTCTGATGTCTGTATAATACAGTACAGAACCTATATAGGGTTCTGCACTGTATTTTACTTACACTGAACAGATCTATGCTTTCAGCATAGATCTGTTCAGCACCATGGACAGCAGGACGCCTGAGCAGGCGTCCTGTTGCCATGGGAACCTTCCCCGTCTGCCACAACTTCGCAGACGGGGAAGGGTAAGGACGGGGCTCTCGGGGGGCTGCCTGGGGGCTCTCTCCATCGGGGGGGGGGCTGCAAAGGCACAGCAGCCCCCCGATCGGAGAGGGAGGGAGCTCCCTGCACTGTTAACCTTTTCCATACAGCGGTCCATACGGACCGCTGTATGGAAAGGGTTAAACGGCTGACATCGCATCAACGATGTCAGCCGTTTATACTAGGGTGCCAGCAATGTGCTGGCACCCTGGTATATCCACTAGAAACCAACGATTATTCAAGGGGAGGCGGGCGGTGCGGCAGGCGGGATCGCGATCCCCCCGCCCGCCTCCCCTTGAATAATCGTTGGTTTATTCAAGGGCAACGCCCCCACCGCCTGCGACACCCCCCCTGCACCACCCGCCGCCATCAAATCGTGCAGGGGGAAGGTGAAATCTTGATTTTAGGCACTCTGAAGTTTCTGATCCCCGCGGTCAGGGACCGCAAGGATCAGAAACTGCAAAAAGCGCAGCAAACCGCAGGTCTGAATTGACCTGCGGTTTGCTGCGATCGCCGACACGGGGGGGGGGGGGGGGGGGGGGGGTCAAATGACCCCCCCCCCCCCTGCGTTGTCACGGGATGCTGGCCGAAATCCCGTTCCGATTAACCCCCGCGGCGCCGGAATTCAGATTTTAAGTCAGGACGTACCGGTACGTCCTCGGTCCTTAAGGACTCGGGAAATAGGGCGTACCGGTACGTCCTCGGTCCTTAAGGGGTTAAAGCCTCATTCACACATGTGTTTTGGTCAGTGAATGCCATCAGGATTGGAGCCTCCACAGACATTAGGTATAAGGGAAAGATCTGCACCTGTCCTGTATTTAGAGCCGCTCCTGGTTTTGGCTCACAATCACTGACATGTAAATGAGCTTTAAGGCTGGGTTTACAGGTCACGTCTGTGGTGCAGATTCTGCCATGGTTTTATGCAACTAAAACAAAGACCGCACCGTAGCCTGATGTAACAAGTAAGCCCCCACTAAGACTAACAGTTTATCCAACTCACCTAATAATCCCCCGTAGGAAGACGACTGTTTAGGAGGTACACCAAAGAAAATCTGTCCTATCCTGTCCAAATACTGAAAGAGAAAAAAAACAAAAAAACAGAAGCTGTAAACTCAATACAGACCTTTTATAAGCAATATAAAGGACGGTGTAACGGTCTCGGATACTTTCAGGTGCTAAGTCTATGACTAACACTAGATGGCGCCATGTGTACCGGACACAATGGCTGCGCATCGCTGTGCATAATCCCTAATTGGTGAATATTAATAAGTGACGAACAGGCCCTGGTCAATGTGTCTACAGTATACTGACCATGCCGCCCTGGCCTGCTTTTTATTTACTGATTTTTCCAGAATTTAACGAAGCACATAGTAAGTGATTTTAGTAGGTTTTTCATAATTTCAGAGCAAATTTCACCGTACTGAGAATCATTAGACGTGATGCGTCACAGTAACGGCTTCAGAGAAATGAACATCGTTGCCTGCAATACACCAGAACATGTTAAAGGGGTTATCCAATATCAAACCAGCCCCTGCCCCCATGTGCTGGGGCCCTCAAGGGGGGGAGCAGCCAATGGCAGGCGAGGACGGGGACAAACCTCCCTAGCATCGCGGGTGACACTAGGGAGGCTATTTCCCGTCTGCCATTGGCTGCTCACCCCCGACACCGGATGTTTTCATCCGTGTACTGGGAGAAGCAACAGGGACGCGGAGCAAGGAGCGGGGTAAGTATATTCCCTGTGAGGGGCTGTTTAGGATATTGGATAACCCATTTAAACTAACACTCAAGGTTCCTGCACTTGCCTAATAAGGAGGAACAAACTTCACCCCCAGAGCTGTCAAACAGGAAATCTGTCAGGTTCTTCTTGCAGGACGCAGCCCATGAGAAAAACAACTAACGTTTTATTTTAGCTCCTGGTAATGTGGTGGCTCATTTTTTGGGTCACTGAACCTCTACAAATTACATAATATGACGTGGTCTCAAAAAGCAGGAAATGCTCAACCCCATATGCAGTTGTGCATTTATAACTGGTGGAGCAAATCCTGCACATGTGGTCCGTTGCTAATGGCGATCCCCAGCAAGAAATGCATACAATGGAGGATGCCCGCTGCGGACCACAAATGCCACATAGACATCCTACACCAGATAGCAAAATGTGTTGATGTAATTGACTATATCAAATAAACATTTAGAAGAATAGGTGCACTACTGTGGTGGATGCAATCAACAAAATCTGACTAAACCCTTACACTGATGTTAAAATGAGACTTTAGCCAATATATTCTTATATGAAGGACATACTGGAGCCCGCGCACCACGTCAAGGTATCTCAGGTGGCACAGGACCCAACGCTAACCTACCTGTGCCATATGGGCAGTACCAGGGGCCAGTGGGCTGGTGTAGGATGTCTATGTGACGCTTCTGTAATTCACCCACTGGCCCCTGGTACTGCCCATATGGCACAGGTAGGTTAGCGTTAGGTCCCGTGCAACCTGAGATACCTTGACGTGGTGCGCAGGCTCCAGTATGTCCTTTACATAAGGATATATTGGCTAAAGTCTCATTTTAACATCAGTGTGAGGGTTTAGTAAGATTTTGTTGATTGCATCCACCACAGTAGTGCACCTATTCTTCTAAATGTTTGTCATTGAACCTCTGCAAATGTTTCTTGCCAGGTCATGAATATCATCCTCTTGGCTCCTGCATTGATTATGACATGTCTCTTCTGATCGGTTTGGACCTACCTCATTATACATAGGATCTCGTTTTAATGATGGCTGATACTGTTCACACAATACTGTAAATACGGTTAATTTCCCACTAGAAATGAAATAAAAAAATAATTAAGCAAAGAGCAATGAATAAAAGATTAGCAGAGACTTGACATCTTGGATATTACTGCAGAGGATGACGCACTGTATGACCTTCCCTTGATCTTATCTCACTGCCGAGGCCCGAGCCCAACACATGCTGCCCGGTATGCCGCTCATCAGATGCCATCTTCCTACACATCTTGGCAGTGGAGCTGTATCGCTTCTTGACAAGGAATCCTTGGCAGCTCCGTTCTGCTTTTGAGGAAGTAATTTACTGATAATCGTGCCTAAATAATCCACAGAGTGACAGTGACTGTCACCGGCTTATACCTGCAGCAGAGGGAAGCGCTGGAATATCAATCCCACATAGGGAAGACATAACACCTGCAGCCCTGGGACACTGCACGGATACACCAAATGCAGAAAACCTGGACAGGAGTGGCATATAAGCCCTCATGCACACGGCGTTATTACACTCTGTACAACCCTAGTGGTCACTGCCACCCTTCTGCCCACACCGTATATTAGTTTTGCCATGAATGTTCCTTTAGGGCTCCTTCACAGGAGCCAAGTAGACTGGACTGATGCATTAAGATCAATGAGGGACATTTATCAAGACTGGCATCCCTATATGCCACCCTTGATCCCTCTAAATGCGCCTCAATGTGCAGATTCACATGTCTGATTTGCTTCACGGAGCGTCAGTCTGTGCGGAGAAAATCACAGCATGCACGGTTTTAGTCAGATTTGCAAGCTAGACTCGCTCAATTCAATTCTACAGGTCCCTGGAAAAGAACGGGCAGCAGGCAGATGCCATCTGTGAATAGTCCGTTTTGGAACGTTTGGAGGGTGTACGTTTTTTTTTTTTGTGGTCAGCACACGGGTGAGTTTTAAATCATTTGTCTGAATGAGCCCTAACAGTTATAAAACCTCTGACGTGTAGTAGTGTTAAGTCAGAAGTTTTAATTGTAGGGGTCCTGTTACTGAGACCCCCACCGATTACTAAGTGCTGCGCCCCTTCAGTTGACCCAATGTTTCACAGAACCATGACCCCCCCCCCCACCTATAAAAACTTTTGGCACGTCAAAAGAAAGGTTAGGTACTCTTTAAAGACGACCCGTCGCCTCTCCTGACATGTCCGTTTTAGTAACTACTTGCGTTGCCCATGTAATAATTCTGGAGCATCTATTCTTATAACTCCAAATTGTAAGAGCAGTTTATAAATGAGTTGCTGTCAGTCTGCAATAAAAGGTCCAGGTGGGTGTTACTAGTTGGGGGTGGTGTACCTGCACAGTATGACATCATCCAATCAGTGTCGCCAGACTGTGCAGGGACCCACCTCCAACTGGTAACCCTCAGAAGGACCTTTACTGTTGGCAATTCATTCATAACTTCTAGCAGGAATACTAAAGGCATTGCACAATGTAGCGTTATAAGACTAGATGCTCCAGAATTGTTTCTACATAGGGAATGCAAGTAGTTACTAAACCAGACATGTTAGGGGAGGTGCCTGCTCTTCTTCATGTCTACAGTCTTCTTAATTTCTGTCCAGAAGTTAAAAATGCATCTGGGCATGGAAAGGATACAGACCCTATAGTACAGTGCACCTACCAATCCCCTCACTCTAGGTGGTGATGTGTAATGATGGGTGAAGCAACATCACACCCAAGGGCGGCATCCTGATCATTTGCAATATGGCAGTAAACAAGTGTCATCCCTGTGTGCCAGGGCCTGTGCCGGCTACTAAAGTGGCCGAGGCTGAGCTGCCATACCAGACACAGGCCATGGACAAAAGCGGTGCCAATCCTGCAAACAACCGGCCCCCTTTCTCCCCTCGCACATCTACAAGCCAAAGTGAGACACATACGACATACCCCTCTACAGCCAACAGCAGAAACCAAATGAAGTTTAAAAGGGGCTGTACAAATGGAGGACCCTTGTCTATGGACGGATGCTTCTCAGTGTACGTCGTGAAAACCACCGAAGCGCTTGTTTTATTTTTTAAACATAGAAATCTGTAATATAAAAAAATACATAAAATTACAAAAAGAACTGTAACAATAAAAGGTCTTTCTAAGTGTTATTAGGCTCCTTTCACACGAACGATATGGAGTGTGTGCGGATCTGGTCAGGAAAAACCAGATAGTTTTGCAGGCAAGTTCATTCAGTTTTGTCTGCGACTGCGTTCAGTGGATCCGTTTTTTTGTTTCACATGGATGTAATCAGTTTTGATGTGTTTTTTTTTTTCTCACACGCATGAAGAAAACTGAAGAATTACAATGATGAGTGAAAAACAATGCTCATGTACACGCAGCCATTGAAATGAGCGAGTCAGGATTCAGTGCAGGTGCAATGCGTTCAATTCAAGCCTTGAACCCGTGCGGAAAACTCGTTCGTGTGAAAGGGGTCTTAATCATTGCTAGTTAAAGAGGAGCTGTCCCCTCTCCGGACAGGTCTGTTTTAGTAACTACCTGCATTCCCCAAGTAATAACAATTCTGGAACATCTTTTCATACAACCATGTTGTGCTGTTCCTCTATCATCCCTACTAGAAGCTACGAATGAATTGCTCACAGTCTGCAATGAAAGTCCAGTTGGCGGTGTGTCCCTGCACAGTCTGAAACTTACCCTCAACTGGACTTTCATTGCAGACTGCTGGTAATTCATTCACAAACTTCTAGTAGGAATGATAGAGGAACAGCACAACATAGACTTATATGAAAAGACCCTCCAGAATTCTTATGACATGGGGAATGTAGGTAGTTACTAAAACAGACATGCGAGAAGGGGGGCAGCTCCTCTTTAACTAGCAATGGGTGCTATCCAAACATTGACTCTCCCTTTAATATTACAGATGCATAGTAGTCATAGGGAAGTCTTACTGCAAGACAGCTTGGGCCACAAACATGTCCACCTCGCTCCGATAGCCTCGAGTGGATGAATATTCTACTAACATATTGGCGCAGCCTTCCCCGTCGGAAGAGTGCAGGAAGTGGTAACGGGATTCATAGTAGTTTTGCTCTGAAAAGGAAGACGGTTTACAACAATTACAGGGCGTTTAAACTTTTGCAACGGAGCCATTACCCTACATCAGTGCAGGACAGCCTACCTTTCCATAGTGTTATAGCCAGTAACTGATGCAGCTTTGGGTGACCCAATTTTCCCGATCCTCCAGTCGACCACTTAAGAGCTCGGGAAACAAACGCCACTCGTTCAGGGGAGTTCTGATGCATCAAACTGAACAATTTGGCCAGATTTTCTACAGAAAGAAAAAAAAAGTTACATGAAATGTTTAACCGCCAGAGCATAGAAAAAAAAACAAGAAAGACTTAAAGGGATTATCCAGAAAAACATATTTATGACTTATCCTCAGGATACATCATCAGTATCAGATCTGCGGGGTGAGAAAGCCAGGACCCCCGCCGATCAGCTGTTAGAAGAGGCCTGCCGTAGCCTCTTCCTTGGCAAGCGACATCACGTGACCTAGTTGCAGCTCCGCCCTATTCAAGTCAATGGGGCTGAGCTTGCAATACAAAGCACTGCCACTATACAAGGTACAGAGCTGTCGTTGGTGAGCGCAGCAATTCACGGAAACAGCTGATCGGTGGTGGTGTCGGGACTTGGACCCCCGCTGATGTGATAATGATGACCTAGCCTGAGGATAAGTCATCATTATCTTTTCCAGGATAACCCCTTTAATATTCAAAACACATTAATTGCACTGAAGCGCAGTTCAAAGTCCTTACAAGTCTAGAGCTGCGTTCACAATTCTGGAGGCCTCCAAGAGAAAATCTCCTAAACATACTTGAACAGAGCTTGATCTGGTAGAAGTGTCCTCTTCACATCTGGTACTGTACTGGATCCGTAGCTATGGGGTGTCTGTTAACAACCTGTCAGCTGACTGAGATGAAGACCAGCAGAACTGTGAATACAGCTCTGGGCTAAAACAACTAACTCAAGATTAATGCTTGACCCATATACATCAATCATCCATAACAGTGACCTAGACTGCTCTGACCCCTCGATGCATGGGCTCCACAAGCCCTCTGAGGAGGTTGAGCATTTTCTTGTGGGATGGGATCAACCCTGGTGCCGGTTCACAGGTCGTCGTTCTTTGGGCCACTTTTGGCAGCTCCTAATCTCTGCACACCAGGAGCACCCCACAAGAGCTGTCTTTTTGGAGATGCTGTGACCCAGTCAGATCCTCACGCTTGTCTGTTTATCTTCCTCCCAACAACTCAACATCAAGAACTGACTGCTCACATACAATCGAGTATATCCTCACTCCTTGACGGGCACCATGAGATAGTTCGCCTGTCAGTGGTTCTAAAATTATGGCTGATCAGTTTGATTTGACGAAAGACGCCTGATCAATAGCACGACTGCCAGTGTTGCCAGAAAATGGTGCTACACCATAAGACTGCTCATACTTGCCTGTGGCTCACCTGTCAGGCCACACCTGTACTTGGTATGCGATAGAAGTACAGGTACAGCCCAGCGAATAGCCACATGCGGATCTTGCTGCTAGGCCGCATTAAGTAGACGCAGCCTAACGACAGCTGACATTTTACTCCTGAATAACCTACTGGTAAATGAGCAAGTCATGGTTGTGGGCTCTACCTTCTGATGTATCTCGTGTGTCTGGAAGCACAAACACCATGGGAGCCAGGAGACATTCTATCTGCAGTCCAAAACACCAAGTATAGCTTCAAGAACGCACAATCTGCACCAACTCTTTGTGCAAATACTTAAAAGGGGTTGTGGAGCGATTTATATTGATGACCTGTCCTCAGGATAGGGCATTAATATCTGATCTGCAGGGGTCCGATACCAGGCACCCCCACCGATTAGCTGTATGACGAGGAGATGGTGCTCCAGGTAGCGCCGCTTCCTGGTCATTATACTAGCAGAACATGACCTTCACACTTCCTGACGATAGATCATCAATATAAACCAATGCACAACCCCTTTAAAAGGAAACCGGTCACCAGGATTCTGTGTATAGAGCTGAGGACATGGGTTGCTAGATGGCCGCTAGCACATCCGCAATACCCAGTCCCCATAGCTCTGTGTGCTTTTATTGTGTCAAAAAACCGATGTGATACATATGCAAATTACCATGAGAGGAGTCCTGTATATGAGAGGAGTCCTGTATATGAGAGGAGTCCTGTATATGAGAGGAGTCCTGTATATGAGAGGAGTCCTGTATATGAGAGGAGTCCTGTATATGAGAGGAGTCCTGTATATGAGAGGAGTCCTGGACAGGACTCATCTCAGGTTATTTTGCATATGTATCAAATCGGTTTTTTTTTTTCACGAAAGCACACAGAGCTATGGGGACTGGGTATTGCGGATGTGCTAGTGGCCATCTAGCAACCCATGTCCTCAGCTCTATACACAAAATCCCGGTGACAGGTTCCCTTTAAGAAATCTATTTCCGCCATAGAATAAAGTGAGATTTTTAGTTGTGACCCGGAATATTTGAACCTTACGTGACAGCTGAAGATGAGAAACTAAGGCCTGTTTAACATTTGCGTTAAAGAGATCCGGCATTCCTACTTTGCCGGAGGCAAACGCAGTCCTGTCCAGCCCCATTCACCATAATGGGGACCTGTGGCGCTACAGCCGCAACCCAGCAAATATGCAGAGAAGCGACTGGACAAATACCACTGCACGCAACGGTTTTCATATGGGAGGATCTCTGCGAGTTCCCGTTACAGCAAATAGGGCCGGCGGAGGTCAGCATCCAGCAGCGCCGGGTCCAGACATCTCTGGCAGGTTACTCCACTGCCGGAGATGTATAACGCAAACAAGCCTAAACCTGCTGGGCTTCACTGGGATAACCGGAGACTCACCTAACAATTCATCTGTTACTTTAGCTTCAGATTTTTCTAGCGACTCCAGAACGAGCATGGACAGATCCGCCGCGCTATTTTGCTTCAAGGGAAAGAAAGACAAGATGAAAAACACATAGCAGCCGTTACGTTCCTCTCAGTTTCCACTTTCAATCTCAGCTTCTAGCAGGACACAAATCACAAGAGGATGAAAACTAAATGCACTGCAATAGCTTATGACGTAAGGGAAGAGAACCGCGCGGCCAGGGGAACCAATGGAAACTCACCTCCTCATGGTTTAGACAACGGATGGAAGTCCATAGTCAGGGCCGAATTTACTGCACGCAAGACAATGGAGGCTGAATGCAGATCTTATCCCAGCCTTCGTTGTCACTTACAAATATAAAATTCACCCATCAGGATGAACATGTTCGCCGATTCGCTCGGCTTTAGTCCATTCACCATGATAAAGTCTATAATGCAGGATTACCTAGTATATGAACATTGGATCGATAGATATATATTATATATCGGATAGGTGTTCTTACCTGACCATGGCTGAAGAAGAGCAGAGCCCCGGAGTACATTAATTCTCTTGCTTCTGCGTGTTTGTTCTGAGACATATACCTGAAAGAGAGAGAACGAGAGATTAGCTAAGAGCGGCCATGCTGTCGGCCGAACGCCATCGCTCCCAAATCCAGCACACACACTTGTCATGGCCGGTATGTGTACTCAATAGGGAGGGGGAGAAGGCTGCTGCCAGGCACCTTATCTACTGGGAGGACAAAAGGACTGGGTGAAAATATTCATTTTGCCCGATTCTTCTTTCCCCTGACATCATCTGTTGGGGAGAATCGGGAGCCCGCTGTTGTAAGAGACATCCATCTGCCTGGAAGACTAAGGCCGCATGTACACAGCCGTTCCGTGCATTGGGGACCCCAATGCACGGGCAAAATCTTTGCAGCGGGACGGACCCATTCAACTTTGAATGGGGCCGTGGTCTGTCCGCACCGCAAAGAAATAGGACATGTCCTATTTATTTGCAGTGCGGGACAACGGAAAGAAACACCACGGAAGCACTCCATAGTGCTTCTGGAGTTCCGTGACTCCGTTCTGCATCTCCAGAATTGCGGACCCATTCAAGTGAATGGATCCGCAACCGTGATGCTGGGTGCACACGGCCGCCGGCCATGGATTGCTGACCCGCCGTTTGCGGGCTGCAATACGGCCACAGCTGCCCAACGGCTGTGTGCGTGAGGCCTAAGGCGGAGTTCACATCAGCGCTCAGCCTTTCCGTTCATAGGAGCAGAACGGAAAGGACGGATTCGGCACATAACTGAGCCCAACGGACTCCATTGACTATAAAAGATATTTTTTAAGTGGAAACCTAAGTCCTGCATGTAGGACTCCGAAACAAAAATCTCTCTCTAAGACCACTGTTTCCAGCGTTGGTGCCTGCCAAATACAGCTGATTGGTGGGGTACCAAGTCTCAGACCCCCACTGGTCTGATATTGGTAGATACAGAGTATAGGTCATCAATCAATGGCCGCGTTACTGACTTGTCTCACCCTGCGATCGGGCATTTCCTGAGCGGTAAGAGGGACCATAAGTGACGATTAGCGGGAAACAGGAAGCGTCAGAACAGCAGCGCCAGGGTTAGTGAAAAATCACTTCTCTGTCCTCCTTTTCTGAATCCATGGGCCGGACTGCCCCTTTAATGGATTCTGTCCTTTACACTTTAGTCACGTTCAGGTTGTTTCGCAAAGTAACATCCAAAGACAAGATAAACCAGTTTAATAAAGCTGCAATACAGGGAAGTGACAGCGACTAAATGGAGAAGCAAGTGATCAAGAAACTCTTCCGGATGAACAGTCATGTATGTGTAATAAATCCCTTCACTATCTCTGCCACATGTCAGCGTCGACCAGAATATGATAAAGGGGTCGCCAGAGTTACAATAAAACAAGTGATCCTCCCCGCTGCTGCTACCACAGGATCTGGCTGCAGTGATGTGCTTGGATTCCATACATGTCCGCTGCAGCCAATCACTGGCCTCGGTACACGGCACAAGACTGCAGATTGGCTGCCGCGCACAAGCTCATCATCAATGAAATCAGGTAAACAATTCCCATCAGGGAGGATGGGGGTAGCAAGCGCTGGTACAGAGGGGGTCCGGACCGGTGGGTACCTTCTCTACTCTCTTCTAATAAAACCCCATTATCCAACGTGCTCTCCGTCCCTCCATTCTGATCCCTTGTTTGATTTCCTACAAGATTTAGACAGGCGCCCCCTCCGCTGGTCTCAGATTGCCCCTGACATAGTGCTGTGTCCACCGGAGGGCAGTCCTATGACATCCTGCATATGGAAGCCTCAGATCACGACAGACATCCTAAAAGGTATTTAATAATCTAATAATGGAGGGGTGTCCTATTCCAGCTCACCCATCAGTCTGAGGCAGTCCTGGTGGTGCACCCCCAGAATGGTAAGCTGGCACTGGACAAGAAGCAGAATTTTGCGGTTTGCATGACTTTTTTGGGGCGGCCATTTTTAAAAGGGCATCTGTCCGCAGTTTTGTGCCTATGACACTGGCTGACCAGTTCCATGTGCGCTTGGCAGCTGAAGGCATCTGTGTTGGTCCCATGTTCATATGTGCCCACATTGCTGAGAAACATAAGGTTTTAATATATGCAAATGAGCCTCTTGGAGCAACGGGGGCGTTGCCGTTACACCTAGAGGCTCAGCTCTCTCTGCCACTCCCTCTGCACTTTAATTGACAGGGCCAGGCAGTGAAATCAGCATCACACCTGGTCCTGACTCCTGTCAAATAAAATGGAGAGGGCGCAGCAGTTGCAGAGAGAGCAGAGCCTCTTGGTGTAATAGCAACGGACCCGTTGCTCCAAGAGGCTCATTTGCATATAATAAAACATTTTTCTCAGCAATGCGGACACATATGAACCTGGGACCAACACAGATGCCTTCAGCTGCCAAGTGCACATGTAACAGGTCAGCCGGTGTCATAGGCACAAACCTGCTGACAGATGCCCTTTAAAGCTGGCTCCAATTCAGAGCAGACTGACATGGTCTAGGGGTGAATTCACACAGATTTTATATTTCTGCAGCAATCCCCATTCAGATAAATGGACCAATGCAGACATTTTTGCCGTGTCTGAACACACCCCAAGGCCTCATGCACGTGGTTGTGTCCGTATTTCGCTCCGTAAACTACAGATACCTTCCAAGTGCACTCCGTATTTGTCTCATTCCCCTCTATTATTTGCGGAACGGTCGCATGGATCTGAAAAAAAAAACAAGGACGTGCGAATGACCCCATAGAGACGAATGAGGCAGTGTGCTACCTGCAAAAAACACGGATGGAAAGCGCGGTTGTGTGCATGAGGCCTAAAGCCGAGCATACCCATTACATAATCTACTCTGGGAGAAAGGTCCCTCGGCCTCTGGAGACACAAGACATTGGCCATGTTGTCTTTAAGTCTTTTGCTCGTACAAGGGAGTGCGGTGGAGGCGGCCATGTTGTTCTGCTCCACCAATCACCACAGCAGGATGTGTTTGATTTGTAAGGCCTCCCTGAAGGAGGGCACCCATGACGGGCCTGGTGTAAAGACACCAATTAAAAGGGAATGTCTCAACAAGATGAAGCCACCTGCGCACCCGCTGGTCACTGCGTGTTTGGCTCCCTGTTGACATTTCCTCAGGCCACCAGAAGTGACAGCGGCTGCGGAGGCAGAATTAATTACCTATGGCAGATTTAGGCACGTGTCATGTGACCTCCTCCTGAAGTACAGGCGCACACTGTCAGCAGCTGCACAGCAATGAGGCAGATTCACCAAACTGGTGGAAAGGAAAAAAAAAAACTGCTTAGTTTCCCATAGCGACCAATCAGATTCCTCCTTTCATTTTGAAAAGGAGCTCTGAAAAATGAAAGGTGGATTCTGATTGGTTGCTGTGGGCAACTAAGCCAGTTATACTTTTCACCAGTTTGATAAATGACCCCCACGTCAGCTCTTGGCCTAGCAGCTGTCACCCCGCCGTGTACCCTGCCGCACTCAAACCAGGCCCAGTCACACTTCTACGCCGTAAAATTCCCTTTTACAAGTGTGAGAGTCCTTGTCCCCAAGTAACAACAGCTTGAAGGACCAGGTTTGAGCCCTGATCGGGCAGTACCAGCCCCCATAGCAACTAGAAACCGCTAACCAATCAGCGGCGAGGAAACTGTCACAACTGCAACCGGCTAAAGGGTTAATCGCTCGCTCTTGACAGACCGACACGGCGGGCAGCCAATCCACCAGCGCCGTTTCAGGAAGCCCCGCCCATCCCTTAGCAACCAGCAAAGCCACCCAGCCAATCCGCCGTCGCTTCAGGAACGGGCCTTGGAAAGCTCTGGAACGTTGTAGTCATGGGAAGAAACGTGAAAAAAAAAAGCAGAAGCCCCTCCCCCCGCCGTACCTGAAGAATAACGTGCGGTACATCTGGTGGGCCTCGTAGTAGTCTCCCTTCTCCACGCTGGCCCGCAGCTTCCCCTCTACACGCTGTACCCCGCCTCGGTTCCGGGCGCTGCCTTTGGAGCCTTCTTGCTCCGCCATTGCAGCAGCCATCATGGGGACGGCACAGAGACGTCACCCGAGCTGCGCAGATCAGCTCGCGCACTCCGTTGCTGTTCTTCGACGTACGGAAGCCGAAGGCAGTCATACGCGGGACGTCACGTGACCCAGGCGCGGCAGCGGATTGGCTCCTCCCCCTTAGACTTTGTGACTTCTCTCATGGCTGTGTCCTGGCCCTGTCTCTCCCTACAGCGCCTCCTCTGGCCAAAGAGAGAACTGTTTTCTTTAACCTTTTTCTTTTCTTTGTTTACTACCCAGCTGTTTTGGGCCTTCAGGACCCCCTTTTTTTTTTTTACACCTTGTCTGTATGAAGTACCTTCATTTGTGTACTGACTGTATGGAGTACTTGTGAGTTAGGCTCGGGGGACACAGCCGTGTGCATTGCAATTAATGATTGTGAATGTGGTTGCATTCCGACGCACGACACAGCGTGAGCGAAGCCGCGGTCACAAAAACGTGCTGAATTTTTGGTCGCAGTTCTCATGCACCTGCTTTGTCAGCATAGTCTGGGCTGCGACGTCTGCAATTTTTTTGTCCCAGATTTGCTAATGTGCACCAAAAATCTGTCTAAAAACGTGCTACAATTAGGCGCGCCATTTTTGAACCACAATTCTGGCGTAAAATTCTGTCTCAAAGTAAAGCCAACCAGTAGTTGGTGTAGAGCAGCAGCACGTCCTTTCACTTCTGTGGGAGTTCCGAGAATAGCCAAGCAAGTGTGCATGATGGGAGATGTAGTTTCACGACACCCGGACATGGCGGAAAGGCAGAGAAAAGCCTGAACCTCTGTGATTAAGACCTTATGCACACGACCGTATGTACTTTGAGGTCAGCAAATTGCGGATCCGCAAAATACAGATACTGTCCGTCTTGCGGCTGCATTTTTTGCTGACCCATCGACTTCCAATGGGTCCGTGGTTCGCTTTTTGCAGCCAAGTATAGGGCATGTTCTATCTTTTTGAGGAACAGACATACGGATATGGAAAGCACGCGGGTCATCCATGTATCTGTTCCGCAAAAAGATAGCATTTATCCCCAGAATGTGGACCACGGATCCACTGAAGTCAACGGCACATGGATACAGTCGTGTACACGGGGGCCTAAATCTGGCGCAGGTCTAGACAGCCTAAGGCCCCTTTCACACGAGCGAGTTTTCCACGCCAGTGCAATGGGTGACATGAATGTATAGCACCCGCACTGAATCCTGACCCATTCATTCTAATAGGTTTGTGTACATGAGCGTTTTTTTCACGCATCAGTTGCGTGAAAAACGCAGCATATTCTATATAATGCGTTTTTCACGCAGCCCTGGCCCAATAGAAGTGAATGGGGCTTCAGTGAAAAACGTATTGCATTCACAAGCAAGTGCGGGTGCGATGCGTTTTTCACTGATGGTTGCTAAGAGATGTTGTTTGTAAACCTTCAGTTTTTTTATCACGCGCGTGAAAAATGCATCAAAACGTGGAAAAAACTGAACAACTGAACGCAATCGCAGAGAAAACTGACTGAACTTGCTTGCAAAATGATGCGAATTTCACTGAACGCACCCGGACCTAATCCGTCATGCTCGTGTGAAAGAGGCCTTAGGCAGCTTACGCCGTCTACAGACTTGGTAACCTAGGTCATTTCAACGGAACGGACATGTGGATGCGACCATTACACGATGTGCCGTCAGCATCTTTTACGGGCCCATTGAAGTGAATAGGTCCGCAGCATGTTAGAAGTGAATGGGGCTTCTGCGGTGAAATTCGATTCATGCTGAGCAGAAATGATGGCCACCAAAGATGTTGGAGACGTCAAAGAGAGCGCGATGGACACCAGGCGAGCCTTTGGTCCAGTGACAAGGCCGTACTACCTAAATACCATCATTAGTCCAGTCATTGTGCCTCTGCATGAACTTCACCGGCCTAATTTCATGTTCATGGATGACAATGCGCCAGCTCATCGAGGTCACGTCATTAGGGGACAGCTCCTGGAGACTGGGGGGACCTCAAATGGAGTGGCTTGCACTTTCTCCAGACCTGAATCCCATTGTAAACCTATGGGATCAGCTTAGAAGGAAATATTGTGTTGCATTCTATGTCCCAAATTCTGAGGTGCAATGTGGAATGGGTATCTACCACAATACAGATGCTGATGAAAAACCACTGCACACTGTAAATAAAATGTATTTTTGATCCTCCATATAGTTAATAGTCATATCAGGAGAACATTTGTCTTTTAGGTATATGTGACTATTATCTCTGACGTTTCGGTCTAATCCCAGACCTTGGTCACAGAAGGAGGAGGGTAGAGCAGATGGATCAAACCCCGTGGAGCAGCATGGGAACAGCTGAGTCGCTGTGTAGAGGCTCATAACCTCAATGACCCGATGGCCACCCTTCAAGAAGAGTGGGATGGCTCAGCAGACACTAAGTCGACGTCGGTGTCGAGCTATAATTGATGCTCAAAGCCACATGACAAGTTGCTGAGATATTGACATTTTTGTGGGGTGTACCCAGCACTGGGGTTGGCTAGGGATGAGCGAATTTCATATTTTGCGGGTTCGTGTGGTGGTATTTACTGAATTGCGTTATGGATTCCATTACCACGGACCATGACGGAATGCCTTTAGAGTAATTCCATCATAATAGAAGGCTTAGGCCTCTTTCACACTTGCGTTGTCCGGATCCGGCGTGTACTCCACTTGCCGGAATTACACGCCGGATCCGGAAAAACGCAAGTGTACTGAAAGCATTTGAAGACGGATCCGTCTTCAAAATGCATTCAGTGTTACTATGGCATCCAGGACGCTATTAAAGTCCTGGTTGCCATAGTAGGAGCGGGGAGCGGTATACTTACAGTCCGCGCGAAATCGCAATTGCTGCTTCTACTTAAATGCCCTACCTTCAAGATATAATATCACTGGAGCGGGACTTATGTTTTCCATAAATTCCACCCAAAAACCAAATATCCCTTACTTTTTCTTAGGGTACTTTCACACTCGCGGCAGAGGATTCCGGCAGGCAGTTCCGTCGCCGGAGCGGCCTGCCGGATCCGGCAATTCGGACACAAACTGATGGCATTGGTCAGACGGATCCGGATCAGTCTGACAAATGCATTGAAATAACGAATCCGTCTCTCCGGTGTCATCCAGAAAAACTGATCCGGTATAAAAAATGTTTTTCATTTTTAAAAAGGTCTGCGCATGCGCCGACCAGAAAGCCGGATCCGTTTTGCTGTTACACTTAATGCCGGTTCGGGCACTAATACACTTCAATGTAAATTAATGCCTGATCCAGCATGTGATCAGTATTTTTGGCCGGAGAGAAAACCGCAGCATGCAGCGGTATTTTCTCAGTCCAAAAAACGGGACTGAACTGATGCATCCTGAACGGAATGCTCTCCATTAGGATAAAACTGATCAGTTTTTTTTCCCGGTATTGAGCTCCTGTGAAGGAACGCAATACCGGAAAACAAAACCGCTAGTGTGAAAGTACCCTCAGTGTATTTTTAATTGGCCTTTATTAAAAATATTGAGCCGTTCTGTTACAAACGTCATCTAATAAACCTTATATCTAAACTACTGAAAGGTCAAACGCTTATTAAAGTCACAGGCTGCTACTAGCAGCATCTCAGGTACGTATACAAAAAAAAAGGACTCCATATTTGTAATAAAGACCAATTGAAAAATGATTTTTAGCTCAAAATAAGTAAAATACGGAAAAAAAAAAAAATGCCCAAAAGGTGTACATAGCCTTTAAAGGGCAATTTTTTTTTATTTTACAATGCCTCTGGTTCCCCTTTTAAGTGTTCATGGTTCTGGAGATTCTCTCAGATGTGAAGGCCTCTATTAATACCTTTATCTAACAGTACCTGACGGCGTGCCACAATTTTCCTACTGGATTTGTACACTAATGTCACAATGGCGGCACAGTGAAGTAAAACCATATGCTGCAGAAGAGGACCAGAGGTTTAGAAAGGTTTCATCAGAGTCACCACCAGGGGGCAGCATCACTCTGTCCAGCGTACATAGAACCAGCAAGGGACAATTAGGCTACCTGTACATGGGTGCGGGCTTACAAACAGAAAATCCGCATAGATTTTGTTTCTGCACCAAAAACAGCGCGTTACTTGCGTTTTTTGACGCAGATCTCAGACCTTACATTGCGAAGAATGAAATCCGCACAAAAAAAAAATATATACAATTGGCTAAACTATTGACATGCTGCACATTTTCATATCCATGGAAAAAAGCAAGGTGTACATGAGATCTGTCTAATACAATGTGGTTTTTCTGCACGAAAATCCAATTATTTTTTTTTTTTTACATAATCCACAATGTGTGCAGGTAGCCCAGTCTGCCTTCAGAAACATCATCCTTACCTGCTCCCTGTCGTTCCGATCCCCAGCGCTGCATGATCACCTGCTCTGCTGCAGCCAATAACTGACTTCAGTGGTGATGTGGCCGGAAGCAGCAGGTCTCCTCTGAAGCCAGGCATTGGCTGCAGCACGACATGTCACCATACAGACACAGAAGTGAAAAAAGGATTCTGGGGGTTGCAGTTTCACAGGGCTGAACACAGAAGGGGCACAGCACACCGCCCCTTCATTTCAGAACCCAGACCCCCACCAATCCAAACTTCTGATATGTCACTGTGACACATTAGAAGTGTAAAGGTACCTTGGAAGAGTTGGGTATCAAGGTATTTTTCAGTAATAATTAATTCACAAAGTTATTACACCAAGTCTTGCCAGACTTTGCGAAGTAATAACTTTGGCTCACCAGAGCCAATACATTCTAATACAGTACAGAGCTCCCGCTCCGTACAGTACTACAACCAAGTTTTATGCAAATAGACTTCGGATCAAGCATCCAAAGTCGATTCGCTCATCCCCATTAGTCCTATTATAATTAGAGAAGATATCCAGGATTTTGATACCGATGCTCTATCCTCAGGATAGGTCATCGGTATCTGATCGGTGGGTGTCAGACGCCTAAGACCCCCACTGATCAGCTGTTTTAGAAGGCACCAGACCTCCTGTGAGCGCCGTGACCTTCTCTCAGCTCCATACATTGTATCGCGGCAGTGCTCGGCATCGCGCTCAGCCCCATCCACTACAATGTACGGCGCTGTGCTTGGTAAAAACGAATGCGGCCGCTTTGCTCACAGGAGCGCCGCCGATGTTTTCTCAAACAGCTGATCAGCGGGGGTCCCGGAGGATAGGTCATCAGTATCAAAAACATCTTTAAAAAACAGAACAAAACACATCTTTTCGTAATACCTTTTGATGTGAAAAATGCGGTTTTAGGGAGCAAAAGGTGATATTAAAAAGGTATTTTTACAATGCAAAAAAGTGAATATCCCCAATATTTATTGGACCGAGCTGAAAAGTGTATGATGGGAAAACAGGGTAAAGTCCAAGAACATTAAAGGGTGCGGTGGAGTCGTTGGAAGGCAAATAACTCTTTGTTTTCACTTCTTCAATGGGGCACGTGTTTGCAATTGGTTCGTGACTGTTAGGGCTCATGCACACAAACGTATTTTGTTTCCGTGGTTTTTTTTTGCGGCCTGTGTGCAAAAACATTTACTTTAATGGGGCTGCAAAAAAACTGAACCGACTCCATGTGCATTCCAGTTTCCGTATGTCCACCTATCTGTTCCGCAAAAAAAAAGCGAGCATGTCCTATTATTGTCCACATAACGGACAAGGATAGGACTGTTCCATTATGGGCAAGCTGTTCTCTTCGTGGGCACAAGCCCTTAACTTGTCATTTACTTTGTTACACAAATGCACCACTTGTCAGATTGTCTTGACGTCAATAAAATAGCACACCCTGGTGTTTAATCTGTATACTAGCGTGCATGTCCACCTACTTAAATGGTCGCACATGCTCAGTTTGATCCTTAAAGCCACACCAGCCATATCTACTGTTAGAAGCTGTGAGAGTTATAGGGAGGGAGCTACAGCAGAACGCATATGCCCCCTCAGCTGTGACAGGGAGAGCTGCAGCAGAAAGTACACTACACCTGAGCTGCGATAGGGAGAGAGCTGCAGCAGAAAGGACACACCCCTGAGCTGTGATAGGGAGAGAGCTGCTATAGAAAGCACCCCCCCTGAGCTGTAGCCTGAAATACAGTTGCAAGAAAAAGTATGAACCCTTTGGAATGATATGGATTTCTTCACAAATTGGTCATAAAATGTGATCTGATCTTCATCTAAGTCACAATAGACAATCACAGTCTGCTTAAACTAATAACACACAAAGAATTAAATGTTACCATGTTTTTATTGCACACCATGTAAACATTCACAGTGCAGGTGGAAAAAGTATGTGAACCCTTGGATTTAATAACTGGTTGAACCTCCTTTGGCAGCAATAACTCCAACCAAACGTTTCCTGTAGTTGCAGATCAGACGCGCACAACGGTCAGGAGTAATTCTTGACCATTCCCCTTTACAGAACTGTTTCAGTTCAGCAATATTCTTGGGCTGTCTGGTGTGAATCGCTTTCTTGAGATCATGCCACAGCATCCCAATCGGGTTGAGATCAGGACTCTGACTGGGCCCCTCCAGAAGGCGTATTTTCTTCTGTTTAAGCCATTCTGTTGTTGATTTACTTCTATGCTTTGGGTCGTTGTCCTGTTGCAACACCCATCTTCTGTTTTTCCTTCGATGATAGCAATCCGTCCAGGCCCTGACACAGCAAAGCAGCCCCAAACCATGATGCCCCCACCACCATACCTCACAGTTGGGATGAGGTTTTGATGTTGGTGTGCTGTGCCTCTTCACCACACATAGTGTTGTGTGTTTCTTCCAAACAAGAAAACTTTGGTTTCATCTGTCCACAGAATATTTTGCCAGTCCTGCTGTGGAACATCCAGGTGCTCTTGTGCAAACTGTAAACGTGCAGCAATGTTTTTTTTGGACAGCAGTGGCTTCCTCTGTGGTATCCTCCCATGAAATCCATTCTTGTTTAGTGTTTTACGTATCATAGGGAGGTTAGCATATTCCAGAACTTTTGTAAGTCTTTAGCTGACGCTCTAGGATTCTTCTTCCCCTCATTGAGCAGTCTGTGCTGTGCTCTTACAGTCATCTTTACAGGATGGCCACTCCTAGGGAGAGTAGCAGCAGTGCTGAACTTTCTCCATTTATAGACAATTTGTCTTACCGTGGACTGATGAACAGCAAGGCTTTTGGAGATACTTTTATAACCCTTTCCAGCTTTATGCAAGTCAACAATTCTTAATCGTAGGTCTTCTGAGAGCTCTTTGGTGCGAGGCATCATTCACATCACGCAATGCTTCTTGTAAAAAGCAAACCCAGAACTGGTGTGTGTTTTTTATAGGGCAGGGCAGCTGTAACCAACACCTCCAATCTCATCTCATTGATTGGACTCCAGTTGGCTGACACCTCACTCCAATTAGCTCTTGGAGATGTCATTAGTCTAGGGGTTCACATACTTTTTCCACCTGCACTGTGAATGTTTACATGGTGTGTTCAATAAAGACATGTTTGTCTATTATTTTTACCTTCATTTTAATAGTGATCTGTGGTCCGCCAAGCAAGTCTGATACTAAATAACAGGCCGCGGATTACAGAAAAGTAGTAGACTGTTTATTTACCTCTCCAAATATTACATGCATTCAAAAAGTAAACTCTTTATTTAAAACATTTCAATATCTTATCAATATAGAGCAAAGCAAAACACATACTGAAAAACAAAACCTCTCAAAAAGCCTTTACAAAAATACATTGCACAGTCCTATGCGGAATCTTTAAAAATAAATTAGTTAGTTATTTTTTTACATTTTTTAGTTATTTTCTATTGGAAAAACAAAAAAATATATACACACACACGATCCCTTTACACCCCTCCCCCCCTAGCAGTATAGGGCCTATTTAATAATGCTATTTCTGTACATCTCATGAATAGGCAGTCGCTTGCATCACTGGACTGTTGTGCATTGTACATATAAACTATTTAAAGAGCCGGTCAGCGGAGTCCTCCAGTTCTTGATCGAGAAGAATGAACCTCGGCGCCGAAAGCACAGTGAAGATCTGTGGCGTACCTCAAAAGCGGAGGATCTTCTAGAAAAAGGTCTTTAGAAATACATAAAAATAGGACATTTTTGGCTAGCTTTTCAAAAGGATTTAAAATATACAAATAAAAAGGGTACTGAAAGAAGGAGAGACGCCGAGGCAGCAGGACTAGAAATTGTGCATGTTGTTGGGGGTGAGATGCTTGTCCAGAGAGCTTTGTATCTATCCCAGCAATGTCCAAATACTATTTTTGGCAAAATGAGCATCAAGATAGGTCTACGTCAAGCAAATCCTCAAAAGGAAAAAAAAAAGAAAAAAAAAAAGTGGTCTCCTTTCATCAAAATTTTAAAGGCTAGTGTCAGGAGGCTGCAGTACAGCTGCATTTAAATGTCAATTTTGTGTGTAAAAGCCTTGTAACAACCCCTATACCAGGGATTCTCAACCTGCGGCCCTCCAGCTGTTATAAAACAAAAGCAGGGCATGATGGGAGTTGTAGTTTTATAACAGCTGGAGGGCCGCAGGTTGAGCATCCCTGCCCTATACAATCCTATTGTGATCTAATACAGTGTTTCCCAACCAGTGTGCCTCCAGCTGTTGCAAACATGCCTTTGGCTGTGCGGGCATGCTGGGAGTTCTAGTTTTTGCAACAGCTGGAGGCACACTGGTTGGGAAACACTGATCTAATAGCCTTTAGTTAAGACGCAAGGGGTCAGGCGACATCAAAATGCTGCCGTATTACAGCAGTCTGCAACCGGCCCATGTAGTGCTTTTAGGGGAGACCACCAGGACCACTATTACAGGCCATCAAAAGAGGTGGTCACTCATTCTGCAAAACAACCTACCGCCACATCTGGCATCACCCAGCTTTCCAAAAACTGGTCACTGAACGCAGCTGTCGTCAACCCGGTAGAAGAGGTCAACCCAATGACCTGTTTACTGGTATATTTTTTTTTTCTACTTTAGGACGATATCGATAAGGTGCTCCTCCCAAACTGAAGTAGATCATCGATCAAACTTTAATTAAATGGCAAAGTGGGCGTCGAAAAAAAAGCTCTGGTTACTTCTGCACCGCATCTAAATATAGTGTCGTCTTAGCTTATTGCTTGCTAGGGTTGACGGGGAGGATTGTCCAGATGTTTTGGGTTCATCCAGATTAGTTATCTGGAAAGAGCTCTACCAGAACCCTAATGGCTCTACCAAGCAGCGTGGTCTTCTCGCTGGCCACCATTCCAGTGGGTTTCCTGCTAACTGGCCTTTCAATCCTGAGTGGTTTGGCATGCAGCATTTCATGGAGAGAAAAAAAAGAAAGAAAAAATATAAGAGCATTCTGGCAGCTGCTAAGTACATATCGAATGGACTTGGATGGCGGGGCTTTTCCTTGTAGGCCTTGTGGATCCTCTATGGAACAACGCTCCCACCCTTGTTTCGGAAATATTCCAGTGTTCCAGGTTTTCAGCATTTACAACAAAAAAAAAAAAAAAAAAAAAAAAAAAAAAAAAAGTGTTCATTTTGCGAATAGCTTTTATTCAGGTTTTTTCACGGGAGTTCCATGTACTCGGAAGCGATACAGACAAGTATAGTTGGAATGCCCCCAATTGGAGAGGATTCTGAGCTCCACAATCTGGAAAGACTTTTTGTTCTCTTCCTGCAGGATAAAAAAAAAAAAAAAAAAAAAAAAAAAAAAAAAAAAAAAAAAAAAAAAGATTATACGTGAAAAGCAAAAACGTGCACATTTCATTAACTGTAACACTCCCCTTAAAAGGGTTGTCTGGGTTCAGAGCAGAACCCGGACATATCCCCATCTTCACCCCTCTGATACGAGCATCGGAGAATTTCACGCTTCGATGCTCTCCCTTGCCCTGCGCTGAATCGAACAGGGCAAGGGCTTTTCTATTTATTTACAATAGCACACTGCTAGGCGAAGGCTTCCGCCTAGCGGTGTTCCCGCCCATTATTGCCAGTGACATCAACCGGTGGAAGCCTCCGCCAAGCAGTCCCTATGGAGAGCCCGGTAAGTCACTGGATATCCTAAAAATGCTTTTGCCCTGCGCAATTACCGTGACATGGAATATTTGCAGAGGCTCCCCCTCTTCATTGTACTTAGACTGGACCAATAAGACACCATCTTCTTGGTACTCATCTCCCAAGCCCTATTAAGCAGAGAAACGCGTCAGCTAGAACGTGCAATCGTGAGATGCTAAACGTATATTACTACTTTACTTACATAGACAGCAAAATCCTTAGGGGCACTTGTGATGTTACCAGTTGGGGAGAGGGACTTTGGAATGTGCTCCAATGAGAAAGCCGTTGGAAATATCTCCATTGAAAGCCGCACCACCAGGTACCCCTGAGCTCCTTTAAAGGCCCAGCAGTTACCTGGGTACATGTCAGGCTGTAAAGAGAAGACAGAAACCACCATTAGTAGACTGCTACACTCCAGCCTGCTGGTTAGGCTAGTTTTACACTAGCGCTTGTACAGATGTAGCAGAGTTAACGCACATGCTTTATGAGATGCGTTATCTAAACTAAATGCGTTAAGCAAACACCTTTAATTGCTTTTCAATGGCTTTTGTTACAAGATAATGCGATGAGTTAAGAAATGTGATTTAAGAGTTTGTGTTAACCCTGCTACATCGTACATCCGGCAAGCATCAGCCTGCCCAATCCCACCGTATTCTAGCAGGCACGCAGTAGTTTTCACCTGGGCGATTGTCTGCTTATTTGCCAGGTTGTGGCCGGATCCTTGCCGGTCCCCATTATAGTTATTATCAGCATACCAGATATGAATGAAAGGTTTCTACTTTGTGAAAAGGTTCGTATTTTTCACTCCATAAGACTCACCCCACCCGCCCACAAAGTGTGTGCGTTTGTGGGTGGGAATGGCAGTGCGTCTAAGGGTACCTTCACACCTCCGCATGAACGGGTCTGGATCCATTCCGCAACAGCTGCAGACGTATTCATTTTTAATGGGGCCGGAGAAGATGCGGACAGCACACTATGTTCTACGAAAATAGAATATGTCCTATTCTTGTCCGCAATCAGGGACAAGAATAGGCATTTTCTATGAGAGTGCCGGCCATGTGCATTTCGTGTTTTGCGGATCCGCAAAACACTTGCTGACGTGCGAATGTAGACCTATGGAGCGAAAACTAGTGAGGGCTTCCATTATGGAAGCACGCTCTAGAACATAGTAAGACAAGGGAGTGGTGAATACAGTGCTACTAGTACTGGCTGTACTCACCGCTCCTTGGTCTTCTCCGGGCACCATGCTGCACTGTGACTGCATACAGCGCCAGGACCCGACGCTGTGCGACATCAGGTCATAGTGCAGTGTGTTGCCTAAAGAAGACCTAGGAGCAGTGAGTGCAGGAAGAGCCGCTGGATCTGCAGTGTGGCGCCATCTAGAACAGGACAAACTAATTATTTTATGTCTGACTGGAATCTGATCGGAGGTCTATTGAGGAATGGGAGTCTTATTTGTGGGATCCAATGAAGATTGGCGGGGGAGGGGGGGGGTCTTTTTTCCTCCAAATCCTAGGTGCATTATATGGTGCAAAAATACCGTAAATGAAAAACAAATGTCAATATATTAGAAATTCCTTTCAAAGGGGCCGTACAAGAGCTTTAAAAATCCTAGCTGGTTCGATCCAGAAACTATGGTCTTCTTGTCTGTGGACTTGGTCTGATGAGCCACATACCAGGCTTGCAAAAGACCATTTGCTGTCATGAAGCAGTGTTGGAATTTCTGGCATAATGTCAAGAAGGACCATACATTAATGGTAGATCTAATCAATATGCCAGCAATATGTATGGTGGCAAGACCCCTTTAAGAGATCCAAGTACACTGTCAAACATTCACCAAGGCTGTCAAAGAAAATTATTGTGCAGCAAAAATCTAAAGCAGAAGTTAAAAACTAAATCTAGTATAAAATAAAGGTTTGAGAAGAACACATCACTGTCAGAGGTTGAAAGAAAAAGGCGGCTCTCTGCTTTGAACAACCTTTACTTGTTAGAGGGATCCCTTGAAAATAATCTGATCCCAGCCCCCCTCACCCCCACCTGGGACCCACAGCAATCAGAAGTAATCTGTGGGGTAATCTGGTAAGGTGTCGAGTTTCCATGCAGCACCACCAGAGGGGAAACTAAGTATTACAAGGTTAAAGGGATTCTGTCACCCTTTTTTACCCTATAGAGATGCGGACATGCACGGCTAGATCGCCGCAATATACCTGTCCCATAGCTCTGAGTGGTTTTATGGAGTGTAAAAGTAGAGATGATAGAGGTAATAGAGAGATATAGATAGATATATCTATATCTCACAAAGTCAGATCGCCGTAATCTCACGGTGCGCGAGCTTGTGCATGCGCAGTGCCGGCATAGTGTTCTTTCCCTGTGCTGGCATCAGGGAAGGCACTGCGCATGCGCGAGCTTGCACACCGCGAGATTACGGCATCTTTGTGAGCAAGGAGGAGATTCCTGGATGCAGGCGGTGCTGGGCTCCAGAACCGTTAGTGCAGCCCCTTGGGCTTCTTACCAGGCTGATAGATATATAATCTTTTTTTTACACTCAATAAAAGCACACAGAGCTATGGGACAAGTATATTGGACATGCTAACGGCGATCTAGCTGTGCATGTCCGCATTCTCCACCGTCTCCAGGAGGTGAGGATCCTTGACAGAGAACCCCCTGTGTATGAAGAATGGGTTTTCTAACCTGGAAAACCAGTTTAATGTGACCAAAGACAGTCGGAGAATCAGGACTCACCTGAATAACCACTCTGGGGGACTGAGATAAATACCACAATGGAATTCCAAACAGGCTGACGAGTGCCGTCTTGGTCTCATAGGTTTCAGAGCATCGAGTGCCCAGGATACTTCCACCTAGACATATCAACAACACATCAGCCTTTGAGGAGCGTACAGCTAGTCACACAGGAGTTTAATAACGAAATTTAGAAAGTGAAATATGTATGCATGATCATGGTTTAGGGTTCCACAGCAAGTCGCAGTGTCAAAGTCATCACAGGTTAAATGCAACCATTGTGCACCCTCCACCCCCCCACCACCACCACGCTAGAATTCTCAAAATTATCACTCAACTTCCTCCACAGGAAGAACAGTGATGGAAAAATGCTGGAAGGGTAGAATTCACTTAAAGGGGGTTTCCAAGATTTTAATACTGATGACCTGTCCGCTGGATAAGTCATCAGTATCCGATCGATAAGGGTCCGACACCTGAGACCCCCCCCACTGATCAGCTGTTTGAGAAGGCACCAGCGCTCTACGCCATGAGACGACACATTCATCGGTCAAGTGGCTTAGACGCAGCTCAGACCCATAAGTGAATAGGGCTGAGCGCGATACCAAGCACGGCCACTATACAATGTACTCAAGGAAAAATCCCAGCAGTCGTGTCTTGTATATTCGTGATGTTTTATTGCATCAAATCAAAATGTCCTCAATCCAGGACGCGTTTCAGCAAACATGCCTTTATCAACTGTTGATATAGGCATGTTTGCTGAAACGCGTCCTGGATTGAGGACATTTTGATTTGATGCAATAAAACATCACGAATATACAAGACACGACTGCTGGGATTTTTCCTTGATAACTAGTGGAGATTACTTCCTATGCCGTGCACTGAGTGGGTGCCGGCTGATTTCTTTTGTACTATACAATGTACAGCGCTGTGCTTGGTGAGCCGAGAGAAGGCTGCTCTCCTCACAGGAGCACTGGTACCGTCTCAGACGGCTGATCAGTGAGTTTCCCCAGTGTCGGACCCCCACTAATCAGATACGTATGACCGATCCTGAGCAACATCTATTGGAACTGGCTCCTTACGAGGAAAGATCCGATTTTCCAACAAGCCTTGGGACCCGCTTCCATGACATCGCACTGAGCCGGCCAGAATCCTACGCCATACTGATGAGGGGGCAAGCACCCCTATGGATGGATATCTGGCTTAGTCATATTCCCTTGCCAAACCCCAAGGCTTGTTGGAAAGTCAGATCTTGACTCATAGGGAAGCCAATTCCAATAGGTAGCGCTGGCGAGATGGTTCTCTTTCTTGGGAGATATCTGTTTGCACAGACCATTTCTAGAAAGCTGTAAAACAAGATTTCATTTAACTTCTGTTACTTCTTTGTCTGCACTGACCAGGAAAGCACGAGAGAGGAGACTGAGCAGGACCCCAATATTTTCTCTCAAAAGGGAGTGTCCCATCTGGATATTTATGGTATATACATAGAATATGCCATATATGTTTGATGGGTGTAGGTCCTGCTCTGGTCTCACGGAGGCCCGCCTCATGTGTACCTTGCTCCATTACTGCTATGGCACTTCCAAAAGTAACCAAGCACACTGACGTGGTTATTTTTCGAGGTTCTACAGCAGTGAATTGCACAGAAGTACGGGACCGGGACCAGATCTTGAGAAAGAAGAGGGTTCTAGATGTGGGACCCCCACCTATCATAGATATTGTACATGGCATATCCTATGTATGTGTCTTAATGTCTAGATCAGGGATGTCAAACTCGTGGCCCTCCAGCTGTTGCAAAACTACAACTCCCATCATGCCTGGGCATACTACAGCTATCAGGGAATGATGGGAGTTGTAGTTTTGCAACATCTGGAGGGCCATGAGTTTGACATCCATGGTCTAGATGGAACAATCCCTTTAAAAAGGTACCAGACTTTCTTTAAAAAAATAAATAAAAAAAAATCTATGGAAGAGGACACAGATTTCATCCTTAAAAAGATATCCTGTCCAAATAAATGTCAGATACGTCCTTCCATTGGGTGGAAAACATTTGCCGAAAATAGTCTTGTTTTATCTCTGACCTTTTGAAGAGTCTAAACTTCCTGAATGTGATTTTGGTACAAACAAAACATAAGACGTGCTTAATGCTAACAAACCCACGCAATCAGAAGCTACTTTACCTCCAGACTCCAACGCAAAGTCCACCATGCCAGTGCGGTCTTGGGAGTAAAGCTTCAGCGCATTATTCACGATGACACGCGCTTCCTGTAAACAGAGACGAAGCCTCAGTATAATCTCCGTGTTTGTGGAAAGACATCTGCTAAGTGTTTATTACGCTGTCCAGATGTCCAGTGCTGCCCCCTCCCCAAACACCGTAGTAATAGCGAAGAGATCATCTAAATCTTGGTGGTGGTATGGAGCTATCAAATGGAGCTATCACGAAGTGAAGTCATTTCGTTCAAAACTTCGTATTAATACTGTAGAGAGATACGTACAGTATTAGAATGTATGGGCTCCGAAGGAAGGAACTCTGGTTCGGTTCCAAGGGACCAGTCTGAACCGAACCAGAGTTCGGTAATTGATTTCTAAAGTGGGGAAACCACTTAAACTTGAAACCGAAGAAGTTAGTTAAGCAATGAAGTCACGCGCGACTTTGAGAACTAACTGCGGCTATATTCTAATACTGCACGGAGACTGATTTCCATACAGTATTAAACAGAAGTTTTGAACAAAGCGATTTCAGATGAGGTGAACACTAGAGGTGAACGCATGTGCTTAACCCTCCAATGAATCAAGTGAGTTATGGAAACCTACAAGTGCTCATTCACGTTAAAGGGGTTATCCCATCTTAGACATTGGGGGCATATTGCTAGGATATGCCCCCATTGTCCGATAGGTGCGACCCGCACCTACAAGGAGAACGGACCCGGGGAGAGAGTCGTGGCTGGAGGACCCCGGGTTTCCTGGGGTCCGTCCACCACCAGGCGCAGCTCCCTGCCTCTCCTATTGAAGTGAATGGAAGCGCACCTAGCATGCGCGTCCACCGCTCCCATTCAATTCTACGGGGCCGAGGGAAATAGCTGAGGCAGTGCTCGGCCAATTTCGGCAGCTCCATAGAAATGAATAGAGGCCAGCTGCGCATGCGCAGTGCGCCCTCCTCAACTTTCTCCGCTCAGTTCTTCTTGTAGTTGCGGGTCCCAGAGGTGGAACTCGCACCTATCAGACAATGGGGGCATATCCTAGCGATATGCCCCCATTGTCTAAGATGGGATAACCCCTTTAAACTAGTCTGTGTTCCAGGTAGTAAACTCAGACTAGTTTATGGACCGCACACTGACACCTATTCAGTTGAAAATCAGACGTGGATGGTGCACGCCACGGTTTTCTCTGCACAGATCGATGGTCTGTGAGGAAACTTACACGAGTGAATAGGTCCACTGACTATAAGGGCACGCAGTCCAGTTGCTGTCTGTTCTACACTGACAGCACCAGGACAAGAATATCACCAGAGTCAAGTCATCTGTATCCCAACTAATGTAAACCATGATATCGCTGAGCGGCCAGAACATAGTCTCTTACCTGCTCAGTGATGCCGGCTATCCCTCGTCTCACCGTCTCTTCCACCATTTGCGACGTTGGGATTTTTCCAGTGATCGAGACTTGATGTGTGATGTCCCTCAACAGGTGAATCTCCATTTCCTGCAGTCTGGCATTGAAGTCTTTGTTGCTGACATAGTTGGCAGAAAGCCACTGCAATAAGGCCTCTGGCAAGTTTGCTTGGCTCCCGAACATCATTTGGACAGATTCTCTCACCCTGGCATCCACCTAATGAGCAATAAATCATTCAATAGTATACAGTACGCCCATCTTTTACACCCAAGGCCTCTCAGTAAGTGTATGCACGGCCAAGTATACCAACGGTAGAGTACCTTCTGAAGTATGCAGTCTGGCAGATCACAGCTGGACCTTACGCTCTGTTCTTTGAGGAACTCTGCTTTATAGGCTTCAAATTCTTTTTCCAGACTTTCAATCCTTGTCCGTAAATGATTCTGATCTTGAACGCCAATTTCACTGCACGTAATAAGGTAACAGGCGGGTATAAGTTAAGACTCAAGCGGTACCGCTTTAGGTTTTTAGTATCTATAGCTAACCAATTCTTAGATTCAAGCAAAACATTAAAAAAAAATATAAAAAAAAAAAAATGCAGACCTTGCATTTGACTGCGCTCGTTTCCGGTCTTCCTCAACGGCCTAAAAAATAAAAAAAATTAAAAAAAAAAAAAAAAGTTGAGGGATAAAAATGGTTGAATACATCATAATCATGTTCCACTATTCAGCAGCGATCTAGGAAACGTCCAGAGTAGATACCTCTGATAGTTTACGCAGCAGTGCTTCTAAGTGTAGGATTCGGGCTTCGTGATTCCTACTGACAGAGTGGTCTTCCTAAGAGGAGAGAGAAGAATCGATTAGTCTGAGCAGAGAGTCCGGCCTTCTACAAAAATAAAATTCCCTTATTCCAGTATAAGCAACACACATTTATATAGGCACATGATTATCATTCAAAATCCGTTGGCAGCAGTGGTGACATGCCATTAATACTGACTTCACCGACGAGGCCGGCAGAGGACCACAGACCGACATGGGAGTGGAGGGAAATCTAGAAAGAAACCCTCCCCATTGCTCTGTCTCTAATAGGACTGAACATTCCTGGTCTATCATTGAAAGGGACATTCCCAACTTAGCCACTCATGGCAGAGACCGGAATACCACGTGTACACGGCGGCCAGGGTTAGGTAGCTCCCCATCACCTCTATGGGAGTTAGAGAAATAATCAGGGGTGGTTTGGCCATAGACCTCACAAGGAAATTACTGATGCCCCGTAAGTGTTCAGCTAGTGTGAAAAATTCAGCATATCTTTAGACTGGGAGCTTAAAGTGGCCCTGGGGAAAAAAAAGTCTAAAAAAGAGGCCTCATGTTGTAGACCGGGTGCAACACAAGTAGACAAGAACAGAAGTAGACGGAGCCAGCAATAACAGTGCAGCACAAAATGCAGCTCCAGCAGAACCAAATACCACAGTGCAGCACAAAATACTGTCACCTCCGCTGCAGTATTTCAATGTATCACCATACTAAGGACAACAATACAGTTGAATTCAGGTGCATAAGTACCTGATGCACATAGCATTAATTAAAGGGGTTCTCTGGGCATTTAATATCGATGACCTATCCTTAGGATAGGTCATAATATCAGATCGGCAGGGGTCCGACACATTCCACCCTCGCAGATATGAAGGGAAGGAGCGCACGTGCCGTCTCCCATTTCTCTTCTTGCTCGCCATAGACATGGCAGCAGCGAGCAGAAAGAGAACGCATGCGCGCACTGTGTGCGCCTTTCCTTCATACAACTGATCGTGGGGGTGTCAGACGCCGGCCGATCTGATATTAATAAGGGGTTGTCCGAGTTTAGAGCTGAACCTGGCCATACCCATAGTCTCACCCCGGCAGCCCCCCTGACTTCATGCCCGGCAGTGTGTTAGATGACGTCACCGGCTAGATGAACGAGCTTTAGAACTGTCCTAGCTGTTTTACTGGCTAGGGCAGCACTAAAGCCCGTCCATCAGTGCTAGTGATGTCACCAGGCTTCCTGGCAGCCCCATGGAGAGCCCGGTACGTCACCGGATCTCCAAAAAAAAAAAAAAAAAAACGCTCCGATGCTCCAGTCAATGGGGGGGGGGGGGGGTCTACCTGGGTGAAAATTGAGGATTGTCTGGGTTCAGCTCTGAACCCGGACAACCCCTTTAATGACGGGTCATAGATATTAAAATCTCAGCCAACCCCTTTAAATGCTGAGGACATCAGATCATTATGTACCCGGCCGTAGAGTCCGTGGCTAGTCCACCTCTGTTAGTCTGTCTAACTCAGACATGATTAGTGTAAACCTGCCACAGTGTTCTGTAAGATTTCTGCAATACGTTCACTAATGTTAGCATCCCCCCCCTCCCAACACCTCGCTTGGGGACTACAATTTTTACTGCATGCATCAAAGCAAAACCTCATGAAAGGGATGCTCCTGCTGGACCCCGGCAATGCTATGCACTTTACTAAAAGTTTCCTCTGAGCACGGCCAGCAGAAAAGACGCTCACGATAACCTGGAAGAGTACTCACCGTGGATTTGTCCTGTACATCTCTCTGTATTTTGCCCAGATGCTCACTGAGGAGCCCTGAAATTAACACAGACATGTGACCCGGGTCATTCATCTGAGCCATCTGTTTCTCCATCGCCAAGACCAGAAGCTTCAGTTTGTTGTAATCTTCTGCGTGATGACTCTGGCTGGCAACCATTAACCCAAACTTCTTCTCCAGCTCCCGCATTCGGCTGTCAGACTGAAGACCCCCTTCCTGAAAAAAAAAAAAAAAAAAGAAGATTCATTTTATTAAAAGTCATGCCGGCGACTAGAGATGAGCGAACTTCCGCTTATGAAATTCGTTCACACTTCGTTTGGTGGTAAAAAGGTGAATTGCATTATGGATTCCGTTACCACGGACATAAGGGTCCATTCACACGTCCGTTTTTTCTTTCCTGATCTGTGTGCTGTCCGTTTCCGTTGTTCCGATTAAATATAAAACTTGTCCTATTCTTTTCCGCAAAAATCGGATCCTGGTACAATACAAAGTCAATGGTTCCGCAAAAAACGGATGACATTCGTATGTCATTACGTATGTCATCCGTTTTATGCGGAATCCATTCCTGGAAATTAAATCCTGCCCACAGAAATCACTTATTCCCTTTTTTTTTTTTTAAGTTTTCAATTTTTTAAAGAAATCCAAACAACTTTATTTGCTTTGTTAAATTTATACATGTTTCCGCTTTTTACGGATCCGCAAAAAACGGATGACATACGGAAACATTTTCAGGAACAACGGATCCGCAAAAAACGGACCGAAATTCGGGATATAGAAAAATACTGACGAGTGAATGTAGCCTAACTATGACGGAATGCCTTTAGAGGCATTCCGTTATTTATTCCGTCATAATAGAAGTCTATGGGCTGCAATACGAATCCGTCCCAGAGAGGACTCCCCTGCATAACGTAAACAGGACGGATCAGTTTTGCCGCCTATAGACTTCTATTATGACGGAATAAATAACGGAATGCCTCTAAAGGCATTCAGTCATAGTTAGGCTACATTCACTCGTCAGTATTTTTCTATATCCCGAATTTCGGTCCGTTTTTTGAAATTCGCTCATCTCTACCGGCTACCTCACAAAAGGCAATTCATCTTCACATACAACATGAGAATTTATGAAGATGGAACACCCATAAAGGGGAACTCCACATTGAGGTGTCAAAAGATCAGACTAAATCAGTCCTCAATAGGAGGAGGTGCGGGTAGGAATCGGGATTAGGGCTGCAGTAAACGAATATTTTTGTAATCGAGTATTCTATCGATTATATTTCTCGATTCATCGAGTAATCTAATAAGAAAAAGCTACTTAAAATAACGTACGTAATTAGGTATGTATAAAGTTATTGGTTTGAAGGGGTTAATAACTGTATACATGCCTAATGCCAAGGTGCTTCCATTAACCCCTCCAAACCAATACCTTTATACATGCCCATTGGGTTTGGAGGGGTTAATGGAAGCACCTTGGCATTAGGCATGTATAAAGTTATTGGTCTGAAGAGGTTAATGAAAGCACCTTGGAGGTGCCTTCATTAACCCCTCTCTAAACCAATAACTTTATACATGCCAAGGTGGTGCTTGCAGCCTCCATTAACCACTCTCTCTCCATCTGCCTCCCCCAGCCTCTGATCTGCTTGCCCCCCCCAGCCTCTGATCTGCCTCCCCCCCCCAGCCTCTGATCTGCCTCCCCCCCCCCAGCCTCTGATCTGCCTCCCCCCCCCCAGCCTCTGATCTGCCTCCCCCCCCCCAGCCTCTGATCTGCCTCCCCCCCCCCAGCCTCTGATCTGCCTCCCCCCCCCAGCCTCTGATCTGCCTCCCCCCCCCCCAGCCTCTGATCTGCCTCCCCCCCCCCCAGCCTCTGATCTGCCTCCCCCCCCCCAGCCTCTGATCTGCCTCCCCCCCCCCAGCCTCTGATCTGCCTCCCCCCCCCCCAGCCTCTGATCTGCCTCCCCCCCCCCAGCCTCTGATCTGCCCCCCCCCCCCCCCCAGCCTCTGATCTGCCTCCCCCCCCCCCAGCCTCTGATCTGCCTCCCCCCCCCCCAGCCTCTGATCTGCCTCCCCCCCCCCAGCCTCTGATCTGCCTCCCCCCCCCCAGCCTCTGATCTGCCTCCCCCCCCCCAGCCTCTGATCTGCCTCCCCCCCCCAGCCTCTGATCTGCCTCCCCCCCCCCAGCCTCTGATCTGCCTCCCCCCCCCCAGCCTCTGATCTGCCTCCCCCCCCCCAGCCTCTGATCTGCCTCCCCCCCCCCAGCCTCTGATCTGCCTCCCCCCCCTCTTATCTGCCTCCCCCCCCCCCCCCAAAGCCTCTGATCTGCCTCCCCCCCTCCCCCCAGCCTCTGATCTGCCTCCCCCAGCCTCTGATAACGCAACCCCCCCTCCCCAGTATTAATCATTGGTGGCAGTGGCCACAGGGTCCCCCTCCTCCCCCCCATCATTGGTGGCAGTGTCCGTTCCGATCGGAGCCCCAGCAGTGTAATGCTGGGGCTCCGATCGGTTACCATGGCAGCCAGGAGTCACGCTACTGAAGCCCTGGCTGCCATGGTATGTTAGTAGTGAGCAGAGAGCAGCGCATTATACTCACGTGCGCTGTGGCCGCCGGTCGCTCCTTCTTCTGTCTGTGCGGCGGATTGCTAATGCTGTAAGCATTAGCAATGCGCCGCACAGACCTATGAGAAGGAGCGACCGCCGGCCACAGCGCACGTGAGTATAATGCGCTGCTCTCTGCTCACTAACATACCATGGCAGCCAGGACTTAAGCAGCGTCCTGGCTGCCATGGTAACCGATCGGAGCCCCAGCATTACACTGCTGGGGCTCCGATCGGAACGGACACTGCCACCAATGATGGGGGGGAGGAGGGGGACCCTGTGGGATATGGCCGGCGCATTCATTGGTGGTGCAGTGGCCACAGTCCCTCCCCTCCTCCTCCTCAGTCCCTCCCCTCCTCCTCCTACTTGGTCTTCAGCGGCAGCCGCGCACAGTGGGGAGGGAGAGACTCCCTCCTCCTCCCTCAGCTGTGCCGGCCGCTCAGTCCTGCCTCTCTGGCTCCGGAGGACACGGAAGCGGTGAGTGAGACGCTTAATTTCACTCCCGCTCCGTGATCACGTGATCTGAACGATTCCTCGATGCAGGGAAACTGCATCGATGAATTTTTTGACTCGATTTAATCGAGTTATTCGAATAATCGTTTCAGCCCTAATCGGGATTTTCAGTTCTTAGCAATAGATAGCGCAAACGCTGCAGTAATCACATCTGTGATCCGTCTAGACGGGACCGCCATCAGAGGAAATATTACCGTCTTGTCAGTGCTGGGTATATGAGCGTCAGGCGTTGGCTTCAGGATAGGAATAGGATCTTCAGCTGTTTTTGTTGTACTAAATCCGCTAAATAATGGTAGCACGGCAAGTAAGGAATCAAAGCCCCATAGCCAGAGACCTATAGACAGACCCAAACGACCATATGTCAGGAAAAGCAATACAGAACTGACCAGGCTCAGATACACTCAATGGGCCCATTTACACTAAAGCAAGAATGATTAATCAGAGGTGTCAACTGCTCTTATAAGAATTCCTCTTTAAAGGGTTTTCTGGGACTCTTATACTGATGACCTATCAGTATCTGATCAGTGGTGGTCCGAGACCTGGGACCCCCGTTGATCAGCTGTTTGAGAAGGTCCCAGCACTCAAGTTAGCGCTGCGGCCTTCTCCCTGCTCACCAAGCAGAGCCCCGTACATTGTATAGTGGCCGTGTTTGGTACTGCAGCTCAGCCCCATTCACTTCAATGGTGCTTATTGGTATACTATATATCATTTTTAACAGTGCTGAGCTGCGCCTAGGCCGTGTGAGCGATGAATGTGACGTCACGTGGCCTAGGAAAAGCTGTGAGAAGGAAGCGGCGCCTTCTCAAACAGCTGATCGGCCATGGTCCCGGGATGGAGCACACCAGGCTGAAGGATAGGCAGACAACTGAGCAATGGCTGCACTTACCCAGGAGCAGCAGCAATGGGATCAGGAGGAGCAGCGCTCTGGAAACTCTTGGAAGGCATCTACAAGGAAATGAAATCATTTAACACAAGAACACTCAGAATCTACTGTCCGCTGCCATCTGTTTCTGCTCTTACAAAAACCTTAAAGGGGTACTCCCATCTGAGACAACGGGGGCATATCGCTAGGATATGCCACCATTGTTTGATTGTCGAGAGTCCCACCTCTGGGATGTACATCGAGAATGGAGCAGGGATGGTGGTGGCCGGAGGACCCCTAATTCCCTATAGTACCGAATGGGATCGCCCATGCTTGTGCGCCCACCGCTCCCATTCATTCTTTGGGAGCGGAAATAGACGAACCAGAGCTCCGCTATTTTCAGTGGCCCCATAGAAATAAAGCGAGGGTGGCTGTGCATGCACAGGGCTCCCTCCACAACTTTCGGCATTCCATTCTCGGTGTAGCGATATGCCCCCATTGTCAGATGGGAGAACCCCTTTAACGTGTACAGTTTAAAGTAACACTCTGGGCCAAATTGATGCTTAGTGGTGGAGCTGAGGGAGGTGCGGCATGACAGGGATACTCTCTGGTGTCCCCTGACCTCCGTGCTTTGCCATACCCTGCACTAGGGTCCTTTTAGATGACCCAGACCCACCCAAGCTATTTGCAATAAAACAAGGCGATCCGTGCTTGTTAAAAAGCCTTCACACAGACTGATCGAACCTGCATGGTCCCCCCCAACACACTTTACAGTATGCCAGCAGCACATCCCCGTTTACATGAGGCGATGTGCTGCAGACCAGCATTTTTATGGTGGAATAAAGAGTCTGATCAATCAACATGTAGATGAGCTGATTGGCCAAACGAATATTATCAACATCCCTTAAAGGCATTGTCTCACTTCAGCAAATGGCATTAATCATGTAGAGAAAATTAATACAAGGCACTTACTAATGTATTGTGATTGTCCATATTGCCTCCTTTGCTGGCTGTATTCATTTTTCCATCACATTATACACTGCTCATTTCCAGGGGTTACGGCCACAGCTGCGACGCAGATGGCTGGACGGGATGGGGGCTGCTGTGCACGTGCGCCCCTCAGTCCCGGCCACTAAAGCGGGAAAAAAGCGCTGGCCTCTCTGGTCTTGGGAGTGCACATCTGGTGCTTTTTCCTATAGTGTGCAAGCACGACCACTGCTGCTGGATTGCAGAGCGGTCGTAACCATGGAAACGAGCAGTTTATAATGTGATAGAAAAAGGAGATTTTTTGTATAACTTACCAGTTAAATCTCTTTCTCGCTCTTCCTTGGGGGACACAGACCTTGGGTATAGCTCAGCTCCCTAGGAGGCGTGACACTAAGTAAAACTGTTAAGCCCCTCCTCCATCAGCTATACCCTCAGCCTGGAGATAGAGGCTACCAGTTGCGTGTCCAAGTAGTGAAAGGATAACAACCAATAACGGAAACAACCAGCCAGCAACCCAACGGGGCGCCAGACCATAACCCTGTAACCAAACACAGAAGGGTGGGTGCTGTGTCCCCCAAGGAAGAGCGAGAAAGAGATTTAACTGGTAAGTTATACAAAAAATCTCCTTTTCTCGCCCATTTTCCTTGGGGGACACAGACCTTGGGACGTTCAAGAGCAGTCCAAGAAGGGAGGGACCACAAACCCAAGGCGGAACACCACCAGAGCATCAGGAAACCGCTGCCTGCAAAACCAGGCGGCCCAAAGCAGCATCCGCTGATGGATGCGTATGCACCCTATAGAACTTTGTGAAAGTGTGCAGAGAGGACCAAGTGGCTGCTTTGCACAACTGTTCAGCCGAGGCCCGATGCCTCTGCGCCCAGGAAGCTCCGACTGCTCTGGTGGAATGAGCAGTGACGCCAAAAGGCGGAGGTCTGCCCTTGGCTCGATAAGCCTCAGACACCGCCAGTTTAATGAAACGGGCAATAGCCACCTTGGAGACCGCCAACCCTCTGCGCGAACCCTCCGGAACCACAAACAGGGAGTCCGTGCGCCGAAAGGACCCGGTGACCTCCAAGTAAATCCTCAACGCCCTGACCACATCCAGACGGTGCAGTTCCCGTTCTCTGGGGTGGGAAGGAGAGGGACAGAGCGACGGAAGGACGATGTCCTCATTGATGTGAAAGGCGGAGACCACCTTTGGCAGGAAAGTCGGGGGACAGGCCGAAGCACAACCTTATCCTGGTGGAAGATCAGGAAAGGTTCGGAGCAAGAAAGAGCCGCTAACTCCGACACCCGTCGGAGAGACGTGACGGCCACAAGAAAGATGACCTTGCAGGACAGAAGGCGAAGGGAGACCTCCCGTAAAGGCTCGAAGGGGGCTGATTGGAGCGCCGAGAGCACCACATTCAGGTCCCAGGAAGGAACTGGAGGGCGGTACGGCGGAACAGAGTGAGCCACCCCTTGTAAGAAGGTCTTAATTGGCCCTAGAGGGGCCAGGGGACGCTGGAGAAGAAT